>NC_058372.1:82350000-82653750 GCF_018350175.1 Felis catus
GACTATGGCTAATGATGTGGACAGAGATGGGTTTAGAGCATTCCAGATGATAACAGACTAAATCATTGGTCTAAGTCAAACTTCCTATGTAGTGTGAGGTTATTCGTTAAACGTCTTGAATAGGATCACAGCATTACGTAATTATCATCATGTGTGCAGTTTGGTTTCTGAAAAGTATCTGCTGTTAAAATCTGAATTCATTCACCAAATATACAATTTCTGTATTGCTCAAATGAGCTGCCTTTTACCCTCAATTTCTGTTAGTGAATTTCATTAAATCAGGAAAAATTTCACACGTACCTCCTTCTTCAGCTGTCTGGGACAAAGCTCATTCTCCTTGATGTAGCTCCACTGACTTAACAGAAGCTATTAGCCAACAAGGGTTGGCTAACTTGTTCCTGTTTTTCCTAAAATAAGCAAAGTTGTTAATTGCTTCGCCTGTTTCTTAATTAAAATTATTTTAAACTATTGGCATTTTAATTCTCTTTGTCGAATGACATTTCAAGGAATGTATGTAATATAGCAGAAATACACCACCAACAACAAATAAAAATTACTTTTAAACTTTTAAACAGTGTCAGTGTTTTCAATGGAAGCAATGAGACCACTGAAGGATAGGAAATCCTTCTGCTACTTTCTATGAAGCTTCCCTGACTCCACAGATAGTTCTCTTTCCTTTTTAAATCTCTTTAGAGCTTCCTTTTAATATCTTTAGTTTTTTTGCTCAATGCTAAGTTTTTAGGCATAATAAGAACAATGTCTGTATTTCATTTCATCTTTTATTCTCCATGTATTCTTGCACAATAAATTACAAATGTATCAGTGTATGAACAAGTAGTGTGTCTTACTTTCTAAAGGTGATATTAATTGGTAACAATACTCTACCTTTTTGAAAGTATTTCGACCTGAGGTTTGCTATAATTCTGTAGGTACACATATTAGGATCATTTAGAATCTTAACAACTGTATTTCCTACTTCTAAACACATAATATGAAAGTTTCTGGAGTAATTTATTTTGCCTTTATTTCATGCTCTTTCTTTCTTTCCTTCTTTCTTTCTTTCTCTTTCTGTCTTTCTCTCTTTCTTTCTTTCTCTCTCTTTCTCTGTCTCTCTCTTACTTTCTCTCTCCCTTCCCCCTTCCTTCCTCCCTCCCTTCTTCCCTCCCTCCATTCTTTCTTTCTTTTTTTTTTCTCTCTCTCTTTTTTGAGAGAGACAGAGAGACAGAGCATGAGTGGGGAAGGGCAGAGAGAGAGGGAGACACAGAATCTGAAGCAGGCTCCAGGCTCTGAGCTGTCGGCACAGAGCCCAATGCAAGTCTCAAACTCACAAACTGGGGGATGGTGACTTGATCTGAGGTAGGAAGCTCAAGTGACTGAGCCAACTAGGTGACCCTCTTTGTTTCCTGCTTGCTTTAACTTGTAGTTATACTAAAAAAATAAATAATAGGAAAGGATGAGATAATTATAGTTGGAAACATTTTTTCCATTTATAATAATGGTATTTATATCTATAAAACTTTCTATGTTATCACTAACATGCACACCCATAATATATAAAGTTTATTCATTCAAAAATTTTAATTAAGCACTGTTTGTTTTGTATACAGTGGGGCTACAAAGGTAAATATGATATAATTTCCTGATCTTTTAGAGTGCATAATCTACTAGGGAAAAGAGTAGAATTATTGTAAATAAATTATACATATTTACTATGAAAGGGAAGAAAAATTATGTACACATTATTACATAAGCATAAATGAGTTGGAGAAGAACTATTTGTGATTCTACCTTAAAAGGTGAAATATATAATATCTAGGGAATCAGAAAAAATATTTTTGACCCAACTGAAAGACAGAAACATGTATTACAAGCATAAATTAAAAAAATAACTCAATTCACTATTAAGAATGGCCTAAAGAGATACTGTACATCATATGGAATCAGGGAAATGCAAATTAAAACAACAAGGAGATGCCACTACATACCTATTAAAATGTCCCAAATCCAGAACACTGACAACACCAAATGCTGGCAAAGTTGTGGAGCAACAGGAACTCTCATTCACTGCTGATGGGAATGCAAAATGATACAGCCCCTTTGGAAGGCAGTTTGGTGGTTTCTTACAAAGCTAAACTTACTCTGACATACAATTCAGCACTTATGCTGCTTCGTATTTGCCCAAAAGAATGGAAACCGTGTCCGCGCAAAAATCTGCACACACATATTTACAGCAGCCTTATTCACAGTTGCCGAATCCTAGAAGCAACCTAGATGTCTGACCTTCAGTAAGTGAACGGATAGATCAATTGGTACATACAGATAATCAAATATTATTCAGCACTAAAAAGAAAGGAGCAATAAAGCCATGAAAAGACATGGGGCAACTTTAAATGGATATTCCTAAGTAAAAGAAATCAGTCTGAAAAGGCTATATACTATATATTGCAACTCCATGACATTCGGGAAAAGACAACACAACGGACACAATTGCCAGGGATTAGGGACAAGGGAAGGAGGAACAGGCAGATCACAGAGGATATTTAGGGCAGTGATGCCACTCTGTATAAAACTATAATAGTAGATACATGTCGTTATGCATTTATCCAAACCAGTAGAATCCACAACACCAAGAGTGAACCCCAGTGTAAACTGTGGACTTTGGGCGATGATAATATATCACTGGAGGTTCATCAACTGTAAAAAATGTACCACTTTCGTGGCAGATGACGATGATGGGGAAAGCTATGTCTGTGTGAGGGTGGAGGTACATGGAAACCCTCTGTACTTTGTGCTCAGTTTTGCTATAAACCTAAAACTTCTCTAACAAAATACAGTCAATTAAAAGAGAAAGAATGGACTATAATTATGTTGTTTATCAAAAAGAACATTTATTATTTTTATAAACAGGGCAAAGTGTGTCTATAAAACTCAGTAGATATGGCAACCACAGGAGGGGACAGCAACCTCAACAACCCATCGCCCAGTATTTATTACTGTGATGCCCTAGGCAGTGGGGAATTTTCAGATGGTCTTTCCTCTACATTTCAGAATTAGGAGTAACAATAGGTTGGTAGTAAAATTTGTATCCTCTTGTTTATGTACGAAACACATTTTACTGTATAACTTTGACAAATGTCTTTAATCAAACAGCATTGCTTCAGTCAAGTTGAGAATGAGTATGAGGCTGCCAGTAAGCACTAATGACCCTCTTATCATTTAATTCACTTCATAAATCTCCACTGGAGTCTTAGAGTTTACAGTCTAATTATATGTTAGAAGTCATCCAAAATTCCCTATGTCAGGCTTCGGTTTGCCTTTATTCAGCTCCTTGCATTTCTGAGGTCAAGCTTCTGAATAGATAAATGAGTTGAACTAAGTAGTGTGATCAGACCTAAATAGTTTAGCCTTAATTTCCTGCCATCATGGAGAATTAGACATTAAGGCAAATGAGTGAGTTTAGTTTTCATTTGATTTCTGTGAAAATTACACATTCTGTGGAAATACATACTTGTGGATGAGATCTCTCATCCATAGACCCAACTGGGAACTGAGGTTTATATGAACTTGTTCTCATCTTTCAGTCACACCTGATTTCCAACTATGGCATACTGACTAGAGACACTGAGTGTATGTAGATAAATCTATTTAAAAATTGAATGCCATATGGGGAAGAAGGAGAAAGAAAAACATTCTTAGAAGGGTGATGTAGCATTCTGTGGCATGGCTCACAGTGGTGTGAAAGGAACACCATATGCCGTATGCTGACTTAACTATTTCGTTAATTAATGTGTAACAAGAAATAAAAGTCACCTCTGTCACTCAATAATATGGGTAGGAAATTCATACAGTGCCGTATTTGTTAAGTGACCAGTTTACTTTTCAGAAATAAAAACTAGGGTTGACCATCACACTAACCCTACGTCTTTAAATTATCACAGTCTAGGGGCGCCTGGGTGGCGCAGTCGGTTAAGTGTCCGACTTCAGCCAGGTCACAATCTCGCGGTCCGTGAGTTCGAGCCCCGCGTCGGGCTCTGGGCTGATGGCTCAGAGCCCGGAGCCTGCTTCCGGTTCTGTGTCTCCCTCTCTCTCTGCCCCTCCCCCATTCATGCTCTGTCTCTCTCTGTCTCAAAAATAAATAAACGTTAAATTATCACAGTCTTCATGATGTATCTAACTTTGCAGGCTTATTTTCAGAAACCAAGACATGAAAACTCAAAGTTTTCATCAAAATGGCCATTTCTGAACCCCATGAACCAATGGCTAGAATTTGATACATTTTTCTTAAGTGAGTTTTGTCAAGTTGGTGGGGTTTTTTGGTTTGTTTTGTTTTGGTTTGTGTTTCCATTTTGGTTTTTGTTTTTCTCAATGAGCTGACTTTGGCCTAAAGTCTGAATGCAGACTGTTTGAAGTTCTCATCAGCTAGGCCATCTGCCCCAGCAAGCACCACACACGTTTGCAGCTGATAGACCTCTTTGAGTGTGCTCTGTTTCCATTTCCATGTATCAGATATGAGTGAAATTTTATGTTCTGTTTTCGTTTATTGTTCATTTTCTATGTGGGGCTCACCAAAAAAAATGCCACATGAATACGGTCTTTAAATTTATCAGACACTCTTTGGAATCTAGCTAATGGATGGTATTAACTTGTTGTCTTTAGTTTTAAATTCAGTTTTACTTTAGTGTCTTTAATAATACATACAATTTTATAGGCAAGTGAACTTTCAGGTAAAATCTAGTCCCCTCTAAAATGTCTGTTCCAATCTGAGCAGTGTAGATTTGCCCCATTCCAATATTCCATGTGTATAGTATATTTGGGGGGGTTAAATTTTGTTAGGACTGAGGAACATGGTAGACACTAACTTTTTACTGTTTTCCAGTAAAGCAGTAATTTTCTGGCATGCGGAAGAATGTTAGAGCAAGAGTATACTTTCTATGTTCTATAATGGAAAAACTTGAAATCCTGGTTAATCACTTTTGTCTCTACTTGCTGTCTTTAGCACAGATGATCTTAAATTTTCTCTTTAAAGCTCTTCAAGGTTGTTCATATGGCATTCTGTCTAAAATCTTCCTTTCTGTTTACCAAGTTGGGATGTTACTTTTTTTTTTTCCCTGCAAAAGTTAAAATTATGGTTTTATTGACTGAGTTGAGGAAGTTTATATTTTCCTCCTTTTTTTTTTCCTGAGGACAACAATTGATCAGAGAAGCACAAAATGATGTTCTAGCTCTTTTTGTCCTGATTGCCCAAATGGGCAATTTCTGTAATCTTAGACTTTGGCTCTCTGTACTATTGATTGTTTCAAAATGACTGTTGGATGGGAGTTGCAACGTAGGTCAATGCAGAACTATTTCTTAACCTGAATTTAGCAATCTTGTTTTGAGTTTGGCAGTGGAATTGAAAGACATCCCGGCCCTCCCTGAGAAGGTATGGCTTACAAATGGTTATTTTGTTCTAGCAAAGGTAGATAGCATTTTTATGAAGTTGCAATAGAGCAAAGTTAAATGTGTTGAATTGGAAATGATTCTAAATGCTAAGCTGCATTACTGAAAAGAAACCAGCAGACCTAAATTGCTTATCATTTTTTATATTTATAAATTCTTTTGTGCGACTGATTTACTATGGCTTTTGCTATTTATGCTCATTCAGTTTCTAAGTGTCTGGAACTTGGAATGGGGCTGATGAGTCACATTAAGCATTCTCATACTCTGGGACAGCAAAGATGTAACAGCACACTTAATTGCACTCATTTAACCATTAAGCCTTGTTTCCAAGGGCTCTGCCAGTTGTCAGGTGCACTATATTACAGTCCCACATGGCATGTGACATCTTTGCTACTTGCTGCATCTGGTTAGAGCCCTCCAGTAAATGCTGGTATCTAAGCTAGTGAAAGAGTCCAGGTGTAGGACAATGATGCTCAAGTGAATGATGGTGAAGCACTAGAAAAATAACCCTAGAGACTATATCACATCTGATGAGACGGGACAACACTTTTTCATATTAAAATGATCACAGTCATATGAAGTAGCAGCATTGTTTATTTTAAGAAATGTGAGCATTGGCCATTTTTCAAAAGACTATTTTTGTAGTTACTAAACATACAGTATTCTGTTAATTTCACAAATTTCAATGTAACTATTTCTATTCAGACTTAGTGCTCGGTTAATGAATTAGTGGACTCAAATCACTGAGGTTTCACTAGAACACAGAGATTTCTCAATTCATACTTCTTCCTTCCTGTCACCAATGAGAAGATGATTTGGTATATACAAATGATCACTAGAACCTCACAGGTTCCTTTTCACCTTTTCTCTACTTAAAACTATAGCTACAGTTTTTGTAAGCAAAATAAAATAAAACAAAGCATAGTAGACTAGAAAAGATATGTCTGTTTATTTCTTCTCTCTGCATATCATTTTATTCAGAGGTATCTATGTCATCCCAATACAATCTAAATTATTAAGGTACTCAGCAAAAAGAAATGCATGTACGTGATGGACTGGCTAAAAGGCTACACAATTTTCTAATTCATCTTTTTTTTTTTTACCCTTTCAAGTAACTTTAGAAAACAATCAGATCAAGTGGAGAACGGAAATAAAAAAATGAGCTTCATATTGTTTTGAGGAAAGATTGGGGTAAATCAAGTGCTGTTGGCAGTCAGCTGTTTTCCATCTTCATCAACAAGGAGAGAGCAGCAGAAAAGGCTTAAGCTGCAGAGGGAGGAATTGAAGTTAATTATAACACAACTGCAAAAGTAAAATGCAAGAAACAGCAACTGGAGGAAATCTTGGAATTTACTTTTTCCCTGAAAAAAATCATTGTCTCTCATCATTTTAATGTTTCAGATCAGTAGAATCTATCAGAGAGCAAGCGTATTAATATAACTTTAAAGCAACTTTATGATGGAATTGATGGAAACTGGATAATTTATTAATGATATAGAGTAAAATACAATGCCCTTTACAGAGATTACTCAGGTTTGGTATGACACTTCTATCATGCAGGCAAAACAGGGAGTTTTAGTGAAAATTATTTTGACTCTCCATTAAAGGATAATATTTTCAAGAGATTTTAGAATCTATAAACAAATATATAGTCCATGTTTATTATTACTAGAATCTATATTTAAATTTAATTTATTTCAAAAATGTTAGAATAGTTAAAATCACAATGCTTTAGCAATTTAAATAAGCATTGCAATAGCACAGCCAGAATCCGGGCAGGAGGCAGGTGTCTTATATGCGTGTGTGTATGTGCATTGTAATGTGGGGATGGGTTTCTCACAAATACATTACTATAAGTCGCTATAATATCCATGCCCTTTCAATATATAAAATTCTCAGGCTGGGTTTAATCAACTTATAAAATAATCTATAACCACAATATATAATAATGCTTGTTCTCTCTCCTTTGTCTCTTTATCCCAAGTCTTCCCTCCCTTCCTTCCCGTGTCTTTCAAGATCAAACACATTTGATAATACATTTAGTCTAAGTTATCCACTGTAGTATATGGTGAGAATACAGAGGTGGTAAAATTCAGTTTAACCTCCAAAACTCATAGCCTGATGGAGGAAACAGGCTTATTGTAGAATGCAGTAAAGATATGTGCTATAAGTTTCAGAAGCCTAGAATATTCTGGATTACCCAAAATGGACAATCTGTGAGGTGGAAAGTACCAATTTTTGACCTGAGTCTGTAATGAGAAACTATGCTGGGGATATGGATTTGGAGGCAAGAGAACGACCTGTGTGGTTAGACTAGAAGCTGACTTAGCTAGTCTCAACTAGCATCAGGTTTCTGGAGAAGAGGAGGGAACCCAGTGAAAGAGAGACTAGAGAGAAGATGAAGGTTTAGAAGCGAGGTTTGAGGTCTTTTAGGAAATGTACTCATAGGAACTCCCACTTTCTTTTGCTTTATAAAACTCCAGTAGCAGGAACTTTTTTGTTGTGTAAAAATGGAAATATTTTCTCAACTCCCTTTTTTCTTATGTAAGCAGTGCATGTTCACTATGAAAGTAACATATTAGCAATCAGATTAAATCAAAAGGAGTAATAAAAGACAAAACTTTCACCACCCTGTAGCACGTATAAATTTATACACAAAAAGACCCCTCTATTTTTAAAAATGTGTATTTATTTATTTCAGATTCGAGTGTAGTTGAGACATACCATTACATTAGTTGCAGGTGCACAACATAGTGATTGGACATCTCTATATGTTCTGCCATGCTCATAAGTGTAGCTGCCATCTGTCACCATACACTAGTACATTATCATTGACTGTATTCCCATGCGCAACTTTTTATTCCTGTGACTTATTCATTCCATTAACTGGAAGCCTGCACCTCTCACTCCCTTTCACCCATTTTGCTCATATGTCCCAAGTCTCTTTCCCTCTGGCAGCCATCAGTTTGTTCTCTGTATTCATAGGTCTGACTCTGCTTTTGTTTCTGTTTATTCATTTGGTTTTTAGGTTCTACTTGCAAGTGGAAATATATGGCATTTGTCTTTCTCTCTGTGATTTATCTCACTTAGCATAACACCCTCTAGGTGCATCCGTGTTATTTCAAATGGCAAGATCTCAATCCTTTATATGGCTGAGCAATATTCCATTATATCTATCTATTGTTCTGTCAGTCTATCTGTCTATCTATGCTACATCCTCATCCAAATGTCCTATTAATGGACATTTGGGTTGATTCTGTATCTTTGCTATTGTAAATTATGCTACAATAAACATAGGGGCACATATATCTTTTTGAATTGGTGACTTCATTTTCTTTGGGTAATATGTAGTAGTGAAATTACTGGGTCATATGGAATTTCTTTTTTCTTTTCTTTTTTTTTTAGTTTTTTGAGGAATATCTATACTGTTTCACACAGTGGCTGTGCCAACATATATTCTCAGCAATAGTGCACTAGGGTTCGTTTTCCTCCACATCCTCACCAATACTTGTCATTTCTTATCTTTTGGATTCTAGCCATTCCAACAGGTGTGAAGTGACATCTCATTCTGGTTTTGATTTTCATTTCCCTGCTGATTAGTGATGTTGAGTGTCTTTTTATGTGTCTGTTTGGATTTGTATGTCTTCTCTGGAAACCTACTGAGTGGGAGACAATATTTACACATGATATATCTAATAAGGGGTTAATATCTAAAATATATACAGAACTTAGGCAACCCAACACACACACAGACACACACACACACACACACACACACACGCACACACAAATAATCCAGTTGAAAATGGGCAGAGTACCTGAATAGACATTTTTCCAAAGAAGACATACAGATGGCAAAAAGAAACCATTCCATTTTTTATCTTCCTGAGTCCCTATAGATTTTTCTTGATGGTTTTGACCAGGGTTTTGCTTGTCCTTGAGATACTGCTATACAGAAAGTTATTCCATAGCCTCTATCTGTCCTCTTGTACTTGACGAAAGCACACAACCCTCATGAGACTTTATAAGAGATTTTGCTGCTAGCAACAATGGGCAAGAGAAACATTAAATGTAAAGGGAAAGTTTAAAATTGTCAAGAAATCTAACTCTGCAAAAGTGGTTTCTGTTCTTCTAACTTGCTGTATGACTTTGGGCATAGTATTCATTTAACCATATATTTTTTCAAAAAATGACCATGTAACATAAAACAGTATTTTCAAGTCCCTAATTTTATTTATTGGATTATGGAATAAATTAAGTACCAAGTTTTATTTATTTAAAAAAAATAAAACAACTTTTATCGAGGCCCTAACCTGGCTCTTCTGGGAAGCTTTTATTGCCAGGATTTAGTGTTCTTGCATTCTTCTACAGGACGTGGCAAAACTTTGTGATATTTGTCATTCCATTTGTTGACAAGTTTATGTAGTTTCTCTAGCTGGCTGGACAAATACCTCTATTGGCCTTTTGTGTGTCCAGACTGGAGATGTATTCTGAGGAAAATGTTCTTTGCAGAAAGAGGAAACACGTTTTTTTGTTTTTTTTTTTTTTTTTTGGTTAATCACATAGTAACATCTTGATTCCCCAAAGTCACCAAATTTGCTCTATGATCCAGGAAGGTTGGCTCCTCTCTAGCTCCTGTCACCTTCCTTGCCTCACTTGGAAACTTTTAGGTGAAAAAGAAAACAGAATGAGACCAAATCCTGAAAAAAAATACTAACGATGTGTTATTAAATAGAAAAATACCAAAGTCTGTGAGAAAAAAAAGGAAGGAAGGAAATGTTCAACTCTTGGCATTAGGGAAAAAGAGGGGAGAGTGTCTGGTAATGGTTAATCATTTATAAATAGAGAATGTGAGAGTTAAGAACTACCTTCATCCTTAACCATATGTTATTTAGAAGTCTCATTTTCTAGAATTGTATGATGAAAATGAAATCACAGTTAATGCATAATATTTCATTTTTCACTTCATATTGTACTTTGAAATCATTGAAAGATAAAATTTATTTCAAAATAACGAATCTGTGACCAACTCTCAGAGACTTATTCTTTCTACTGAGGAATGTACTTGCCTTACAGCTAGATGATAGCCTACTGCCTTCCATTTGGCAGAAGTTTAGATCCTATTAGCAGAATTGATAACTTCTCTGAATGGAGGTCACAAAATGATTTCTTGACTGAAATATTTTTACCATGGTCTTAGCTGAAATATCAGCCTATACACTATTTTTGTCACAATTATTTTATTATAAGTAGAAAGACAGCATGATTTATTAAAATGATCAGAGATTCAAATCCCAGTTTTACATTTTCTCTCTCTGAGATTATAGAAAAATTATTCTGCCTGTTTGAGCTTCAGTTTCTTTGCTACAAAACAGAAGTAATAAAATATATACCTTAAAAGATGATTTTGAAGATTGCATTTAATAAACATAAAATCCTTAACACAGCACCTAAAATCTGGCAATAAATATTGCATAGTATCATTCATCTATTTTCCAGTGTGTTGTATTACTTTTTTAGCTTTCCATGTTAAAATGCAAAAGTTAACTGTACACCAATGATAAAAGAAATAATAAATATTATCTACTTACATCTTATCCTGAAAGTGTCTGTGAAAGTACTTTTATAAGGTTCTTATTTAATCAAAGGGCTGTGAAATGATAGGGTGCCTAAATTTTAACCCTTGATACCAGAAATATTGAGGGAAGACAACTACCATGGATTCAGATCTGTTGACATTCAAAAAGGGCTGATGGGAGAATGTTGAGTTTAGGAAGGACAAAATACTGGAGAATGGATGAAGAGAAGTCAAAACTTCCTGATATTCTATGTGACTTAAATCTCACCGTACAAAGTAATCTCAAAGTTTTTTCTTAATAACTGTGACAGTGGATAGAAAGACACCTTTCATGAGAAAAGAGAGCTAATGTAATGACTTTCATCTTTGTGGAAAGGAAAAAAGAAAACAGTGAGTGCAAAACTGATGGGAGAACAAAAATTAACTGGGACTAGCCTTAAATATGCCATAAACACACTGTGGGTTGTGAAGTAAAAATTCAGTACAAAAGTCTTGTGTCATAAAATTATTTCATGAGTGTTGCTAGCAGCAAAATCTTTTAGAATGTCTCATGAGGGTTGTATGCTTTCCAAGAGGACACAAAAAGGCTATGAGACAACTTTTTGTCTAGCAGTGGCTCAAGGACAAGCAAAACTCTGGTCAAAACCATTAAAGCAAATTTTTAGGGACTCAGGAAGACAAAAAAGAAATGCTGCATCCTCACATGATTTCACATTTCTCCATGTGTGAACACAGAGAGATCTCTAGTGTTTGTTCCTTTTCTTATAAGGGCATCAGTTCTATAGGATTAAGGCCCCACACTTATGACTTCATTTAACCTTGATTACTTCCATAGAGGTCACATCTCCAAATACAGCCACACTGGGGATTAGGGTTTCCATGTATGAATATGAGGTAGAGACAAACATAACATTTCCATTGTCCATAACATTAACTTTAAGTAAGTATGCTAATTTGGCTTCCCCTGAAAGTAGAGCCTGAGAAAAAGACTTGGTAGATTTCCCTGGGAGACAAGTACTGAGATAAGAAATTATGAGATGATCTCAGAAAACAGGAGTGTAATTATGGAGAGAGTGAAGCAGAAAATGTCAATGAAGGAGTGCGCTAAGATGCTACCTTAGTAGCCACCCAGGTGTTCCATGCACATTGATTTTATATCCTGAGACCTTACATGTATTAGTTCTAGCAATTTTTTTTGGTTGAGTCTTTCAGGATTTCTACATAGAGTATCATGTCATCTGCAAATAGTGAAAATTTGACTTCTTCTTTGCCAATTTGTATGCCCTTTACTTCTTTTTGTTGTCTGATTGCTTAGGCGAAGAGTTCCAATAAATAATGTTAAATAAAAATAGAACTACCCTACTATCCAGCCATTGCACTATCTGGTATTTACCCAAAGGATACAAAAATACAGATTCAGAGGGGTACATGCACCACAATGTTTATAGCAGCATTATCAATAATAACCAAACTATGGTAAGAGCCCAAATATCCATCGATTGATGGATAAAGAAGATATGGTGTATACACACACATGGCATATTATTCGGCTATCAAAAAGAATGAAATCTTGCCATTTGCAACAATGTGGATGGAACTAGAATGTATTATGCTAAGCAAAATAATTCAGTTAGAGAAAGACAGATACCATATGATTTCACTCTGATGTCGAATTTAAGAAAAAACAGATGAACATATGGGAAGGGAGGGAAAGAGAGGAGAGGGAAATAAACTACAAGAGATTCTTAACAATAGAGAACAAACTGAGCATTGATGGAGGGAGGTGGGTGGAAGATGGGCTAGATGAGTGATGAGTATTAAAAAGGGCACTTGTTGTGGGGCGCCTGGGTGGCTCAGTCAGTTGAGCATCTGACTTCAGCTCAGGTCATGATCTCGCGGTTTGTGAGTTCAAGCCCCGCGTCGGGCTCTGTGCTGACCGCTCAGAGTCTGGAGCCTGCTTCCGATTCTGTGTCTCCCTGTCTCTCTGCCCCTCCCATGCTCATGCTCTGTCTCTCAATAATACATAAACATTAAAAAAATAAATAAATAAAAAGGGCAGTTGTTGTGATGAGCACTGGGTATTGTATGTAAGTGATGAATCACTGAATTCTCCTGAAACCAATATTGCACTGTATGTTAACTAAAATTTAGAAAGAAAGAAAGAAAGAAAGAAAGAAAGAGAAAGAAAAGAATGCTATGGTGCACTAGCCAAGCACACTCCCTTCAAGTAGAGAAGGACTTGGCACAGAAAGAGAAAAGATATGCAATCTGAGCTGAAGATGGGATGCTGACAGCCAGCACAAGTGAGCTGGAGTTGCCACTTACACTGCAGCTGATGTCCGAGGCGGGCCAAGAAAATGGAGCACAAGCACAAGAGGTATCTATTTAGTATGAGTCTTTGCTTAAATACAAACCAGCAAAAGTTAAACTGGTCTGCACAAAAGTCCATATTAACTCTAATGAAAGAGTAGAGTTAATAGGCACATTGTCTTCAAAATCAGAGGAATCGTTTTGCATGAGAACTGGCGGTAGTATAGAAAAGGAACGAATGGATGTGAATTTCAATTATCTAGTATTGCATACTGACTTAAAAGAACAACTATGCTATTATTTCTTATGGTTCTGAAGTACCAGACTCAGTTGGATGGTCTTCTGCCCCTCTTGATGGTTCCCAGGGCTTCAGTCTTTCAAGGGCTACAGAGAGCTGCAGTGGTTCAAGATGGCTCTCACCTGAATAGCAGTCGATGTTGACTGTCAATTAGAAGTTTGGAGCTTTTGGCCAGAGCACATATACACAGCCCCTCCCTGTGGCTTAGGCTTCTCATTGCAATCCATCTAGGTTTTAACAAGTGTCCTGAAAGAAAGGAATCTGAAGCTCTCAGACTTTCATAATGCTTTGCTTACACTCAGAAGTCTTTTGATGGTACTTCTTGGTGTTGTATTGTTCAAAACAGTCACAGGACCAGCCTGGATTCAAATAGAAGACCATAAACTTCACCTCTTGATGGGTGGAGGGGCATGCATGCAAAAGAAGAATATTATCATTTGCAACCATTTTTCTGCCCTATCTAGCATAATAGGATAACAGGGCCTGTGAGTTTTCATGACAATTAAATACTAAACAATTCCTTTTCAAGGTTTTACTATTTGGTTAATGCTGTGCTTAATCATGTGTTCATAGCCCATGTTTTTTTTATTTTTATTTTTTTAATTTTTTTTCAACGTTTTTATTTATTTTTTGGGACAGAGAGAGACAGAGCATGAACGGGGGAGGGGCAGAGAGAGAGGGAGACACAGAATCAGAAACAGGCTCCAGGCTCCGAGCCATCAGCCCAGAGCCTGACGCGGGGCTCGAACTCACGGACCGTGAGATCGTGACCTGGGTGAAGTCGGACGCTTAACCGACTGCGCCACCCAGGCGCCCCCATAGCCCATGTTTTAGAGGAAGACCCAAATCCTCTCCTACACTGATTAAGGGCAAGTGGGGAGTATTCTAATAGGATTTTTCAAAATATGTTATTAATATCTACATTAGAATCCCCAGCATGCATTTTACATAATATGGATTTTTAGACATAACACACCTAATGAGCCATGGCCTTTAGGATTGTCCAAGAAATCAGCATTTTAAATCATGCACGCTAGGTACCTATGACAAAAAACTACTGCTAGAAAG
Organism: Felis catus; assembly: GCF_018350175.1. Lineage (NCBI taxonomy): Eukaryota > Metazoa > Chordata > Mammalia > Carnivora > Felidae > Felis > Felis catus. The sequence goes on from NC_058372.1 coordinate 82,364,694, forward strand.
ATAAATTCTATGTCTTCCATCCAGAATGGAAGAGGGGAGGCCACTGGGGCATGATAGCTGTTCTGTAAACTAAAATCTTGGATAAATATTTAGTTAGCATGGAATGAGAAGCATGTACGAAGTTCTAGAAATTAGGCAGGAACAGTGTTTTCCTGGAAGCAAGTCCAGAGAACAATCAGAAGACATGGGATATGGCATGACTAGATTAATCAATCTAACATCTAGAAGAAGACACATTTGTGAAGGATTTGAATATCATACTAAGCAACAAACTTCATGTTGAAGGTAAAGGGTAGTCACTGCAAGGTTTTAACAGGAAGTGTCATATTGAGGTGTATGATTTAGAAAAGTTATTGTGTCCACAGTTTAAGCAGTTTAGAGACAGAGATCTGGTAAAAGAGAACAGTAAAGACTACAACTGATAATGGCCTAAAATAAGATAGTGACCCATGTACGTAAAGGTTATTAAACCATTAGAGTTGCTTACATAAGAACAAATCACTTTCCTAATGGATTTGTACCCCCACCAATGGTTCTGTGAGGACATCCAACAGTCTTGAAATGCAGGTCAATACGTGTGATACCAAACCAATCTACAATCGATAAAAACATACTCGTTGCCAGATTTTATGGCAAACTGAACAGTTAGGTACCCAGACATCAGATTCTTCTCTTAAAAGACTTGCCTATTTTTTTTTCTACTGCATATCCAAAGGAACATCAGCTATAAATGTTCTGGGAAAGATACAAAGCCTATCTTTTCTGTTGATTTTATGGATGGGCAAAACCACACCCCATTTGTTTCACTTTGTTTTTCCTATTCCCTTTATGGAACTTTATGAGGTATAACCATAAAGTAATGGTTTTCTTATGTAGCTCGTAAACTGACTCTGAAGGCAATTCCAAAAGAGATTCAACACAGTTTTGAGCTATGGCAGCCCTATTAAAATGGAGGACAGTCTCCTCGGGTGATTACTCTGAAGAGAGCAACGCTCACTGGAATGTATTTCTCTGGGATGTTGGTTTTAAAAATACCCTTTCCCTGTCTTGACCCTCACATACCTACTGATTTTCTAAGTATTCAATGAGGATTTATTAACTAATTTATGGTTATGCCTTATTTTAAAAGAAAAGTGAGAGTTATATTAAGGAACCTGTTTCTTCCCTCTCAGCAAAAGTCAAATAGGTTTCTGTCTGGAGGGCTTTTGACAACCTCTGTATTCCTGATGGACACATAGCAGGCCTGTGGCTCATTTGCACACCCAGGAGAAAAGAATGCAGTGGAAGCAACCACACTGGGCCTAGAAATGCTGAGGGCAAAAAGCAAGATCCGAGCAACTCTTGGAACAGTCTCAGCAACATGAAATATATGCTGACTCCAAATGTGTATTTCCATTCTTTAAAAATGAGGCAGTCCTGATCCCTTGAAGAAGAAAGCTAAGGAAATCAGGCAACTTTTATTGACTTGCGGAGGGGCTATTCACAAAGGTAGTGCACATAAATCTGTGCGTGGCTCTAAGCCCTTGCTTCCTGAGTATATACAGACACACCATAGAAATGCTCATTCTTCCTCCTGGTCTTCCTCCAGTCACTCTCTAAACGTTTATTCTCTCACACACCCCAGAGAGGTTGCGAACATTACCGACATCATTATTCTGTCTCCTTCCAAATGCGTTATGGTTCTACTTTCATCAAGGAAGTCCTAACTCTCAGCAAAGTTAGTGTCTCCCCAAGCAAATTATGAGTTGCCCAAGCAAACTTGGGTATTACAAATTGATGATATGCAGATTCTTCTTGCAAAAAGGATTGGCTTCAAAAAGTAATCAAGTTCCGATCACTGTTATTGCAAGCTCCAATGTAAGCTTCTGAATTTTACAATGCAATTCTGGTCCTAAAGTATTCCCTGCTTCAGTAGGTGGGAGCACAGCATCTGTGCATTGTAAGGTATCCTCTTTCTTCCGGAGTCTGTGCGTATCCACAGAACTAATGTTACAACAGTTTTGTGTTCCTAAAAGCCTGCAGTCATCCATACCCATTTTCTAGGCTCCTAGGAGAATTGAGCTTAGCACTGGAAAGTCAGTGATAGTAATTATAATGAATTATGTATTGACTGGGAGGAGTGCTATCAATAAGCAGGATTTTTGAAAGCAAAGGTAGGTATTCTTCAATGCATGTACATTGGGTTGAGGTAAGAAAACACAGACATATAAATTAATGAAAGACGTCTTTGGCCAATAAGTGAGACCTCTGTTCAAAACACTCCTTTACCTTTTTATGATAAAATGAGGCATTTATGTGATAAAATGAGATGTTCCATGCCGGGGAGATGTGAGCGTGTGAACGTAAGGGGCACGAATAGTCTGTTTATAATGGAGTGATTTAAATACTTTACCACTTAAACATACATTCTAATTTTTATGAGTCTATTTTTTAATGTAAAAACTACTTTTCTTGCCTATTTTGTAACTTGAAGCTGAGATTCACAAAGAGCATAAAATATAAACATAATGCAGACACATATACCAATACACACTCTATTCACCTCATTTCCCTGATAATAAATCTAGAGCAGAATGATAATAAGGAGTACTTTGACATGCAAACACTACGTAAGTGCAAAGCAGATTTTTTTTTTCTTCAAGGGCTAAGAAGTCATATTAAAAATCAGGAAGGTTATAAGATAAGCAAGGCAGATGATTCCAAGGCATATTCATGGGACAAGTCACACCAGTTTGGATGTTTTAAAAATGGTTATGCTGTTGCTTAAAAACGAGTGTTTCTATGACACATGTTGTTATCAAAAACTTCATTCAGCATAGGATTGTGTTCCATGATTGGATTTCTCCTTTCCCATCTCACTTTGGTGAATAGGCTGAATTTACTCAGAGAGTCTAATTCCCTGCTGTGTGGATCTCCCAACCAGAGGGTTTTAGCACACTTAGGCTATTTGGCCAGTGTTTGGGAGCTTGGAATCTGATGTCAGACTGCTTGAGTTCGAATTTAACTCTGGCACTTTTTAGTCCCTAAGAGATAAGGAAGTTACTTAACCTTTCTGTGCCTCAGATTCCTCCACTGAAGGTAAAAATGGATTCTATCTTATAACGTTGTTATAAGGAACAATCAACTTAATATATGTGAAGGACTTAAACCCATAAGTAACACTTAGAAAGTATTTACACACCTAAGCAGACGTACTTACACTCATGCTTATATACATGCGCATGTATGTCTATGAGCTAATGTCATGCTACTCATTGAGAAGTTTCTGTATCTACAGAGGCAATTGATATATCTGAAACCTGAAAAAGTGGCCTAACAAAGGAATATGTGTTCTTTTTTATATTAAACATAATTTATTGCCAAATTGGCTTCCATACAACACCTAGTGCTTATCCCAACAGGTGCCCTCCTCAATGTCCATCACCCACTTTCCCCTGTCCCCCACCCCCATCAACCCTCAGTTTTTTCTCAGTATTTAAGACTCTCTTATGGTTTGCCTCCCTCCCTCTCTGTAACTTTTTTTCCCCTTCCCCTCCCGCCCTGGTCTTCTGTTAAGTTTCTCAGGATCCACATATGAGTGAAAACATATGGTATCTGTCTTTCTCTTCCTGACTTATTTCACTTAGCATAGTTCCCCTTTATCCAAGGTTTCAGCCACCCGAGGTCAACCACAGTCCCGAAGCAGAAGCAGATGATCCCCCTTCTGTTGTATTATCCAAAGATCAGTAGTAGCCTAACGTTGTGTCACAATGGCTATGCCATTCACCTCACTTCATCTCATCACGTAGGCATTTTATCATTTCATATCTTCACAAGAAGAAGGGTGAGTTCCGTATATTTTGAGAGATAGAGAGATTTTGAGAGAAAGAGACCACATTCACATAATTTTATTATGGTGTATTACTGTACTGGTTCTATTTTATTAGTTATTCGTTATTGTGTTACTCTCTTACTGTGCCTAATTTATAAATTAAACCATATATGGTTTATATAGTATGGTATATATAGGCTTTGGTACTATCTGCAGTTTTAGGCATCCAGTGAGGTTCTTGGATCATCTCCTCCATGGATAATGGGGGGTCTACTGTATGTAGAAAATACAGAATACAACTAAGTTTATGCCATTTCCCCCTTGTTTGCTGCAAGTTACAACTATTCTGGTCCAGTGCCAAGGAGAGCCAAACTTTATCATTATCTCAGGCTGAAATTGTTCAAAGGAGCTTTGTTCCCTATGACTTCCTAACCTAGGTATCACTGTACCAAGATAATTGGAAAAGTATAGGCTATATTTCAGGTGATGGACAGAATTTTGCCACTTATGTGTCACTTTCAGAATCTTTAAGGCATTCAGAGACAAAGATGACATTTTATCAGACAAATATCATGATTTTATTGTGCACTTAAAGGTTTTTGTGGAAACCGATCTCACTAGTTTCTATCACAAACATTTTTTTGAATGTTTGACAAATATTTATCATCAATTAAGAGCCAATCACTCTGATAGATAATGAAAGTACACAGATGAAAAGCTTGTTCTCCACCTTCTCTGAGATGTTATATAGGAATAGTATAGTGGGGTCACTCCTGAAGAGTGTTACTGTGTACCTTACAATACCAATCCCATGATGCCTGGAAAGTGAAAGTCTCTCTCCACATTAGTTTACATATTAGAATGTATGCAAATTGGATATTGATCAACTGAACACTTTTTAAACTAGAGTGATTTTTAACAATTGACTCTATAAAAATATAGGGCATTATTCAAAGTATGTGGTAAAATTTATGTTTAGAGGACTTTTAATTATTTGTTCGTAGAAGTTAATTATCAATTAATTTATATTTTCATGAATCTTAAATCTAAGACTAAATTTTAGACTCCTAAAATTTACTTTCATGTGATGAAAAGCAGCTTAATCTTTTTATAGTCAGAGCTTTGACTTTCAAAAGACCATGATTACAAACATATCTTCATTTTCTTGCCATATGCAGTTCTAGATAGGAAGAAAATATTCGATCTTGAGTTGTTTCTGACTTGTTTTAGTTTATGTATTATGCAGTCTGACATTTTGCAGTTTTTAAAATGTCAGTTTTTTGTAGGAAATCTTATTTATTTTTTTGAAAAGCTAGTATATGTATTTGTATAAAATTAAAAAACGTTTGAAAGAATAACTACTACATTTTATTTCCTTCCCTGCCCTCACAACTCAGTAACTCTTTGCAGAAATAATCACTGTTGCCAGTTTCTTGTTTATTCTTTTAGAAATTATCTGTGAATTTAAACACATACACATAATTATTACACATAGTTGATACTATATTAGCAAATGGTTTTACACCTTGTTTTTTTCACTGAAGACAATTTGGAAATCTGTCCATAGATTAAAGTAAATTAGAAGGGCCTCATTCATTTAAAAATTTCAAGTGTTGCTTTAGGATGGCCCCTGATAGATCATGTCCTGTGTGATCCATTGTGCTCAAGTGGAGGCAGAACTTGCTTCAGACCAATTGAATATACAGAAGTGATGAGATAACACTGCCTCGATTAGGTTACATCATGGCAAAGGTGAAGGGATGTCATTTCCATGATTAATTTTCTCTGTATAAGATTCTGTCTTGGCACACTGGAGCTGGAGGCCTCTTTACAGCTTTGATGGGAACGGATCTCAACTGTGATGCTGTGAGAAGGCTCATGGGGGATGGCAAATGGTAAGGACCCAAGTTCAGTCCTAGGAGCTGAGAGAAGTCCCAGGCAACAGATAGCAGTCAAAAGAAGACCTCACTCATGCAAACTGCCAAAAACCTTACTTCTGCCTACGTTCAGATCTGCTTCGGCTCCAAATGAAAACATAGGCCTGACCAACATTTTATAGCCTTATGAAACTCTGAGCAGAGACTCCCTCAAATCCATACCTGAACTCTTGACCCACACAAACTATGAGAAAATAAATATGCATTTGTTTCATCACCTGTGTTGACTTAAGTTGTTACACAGTAATAGAAAACCAATACACTTGTTGCATCATTATATGGATATGCCATTATCGATCAATTGATTGATTGATGCTTTTTTAATTTAAGGGAAGGCAGAAAGTTGAATTAACAAAACTCCCTATTTTGTGAAATGCTATAATCATTGATTCAAGGTTATTTTCCTTTTATACTTATTTGGCTATGTTCTTTTAACCATAATTCCTACATTCTCCCTCCAATTGGCAGCCATTTATTTTTTTTTAAAATTTTTTTTTTTTTTCAACGTTTATTTATTTTTGGGACAGAGAGAGACAGAGCATGAACGGGGGAGGGGCAGAGAGAGAGGGAGACACAGAATCGGAAACAGGCTCCAGGCTCTGAGCCATCAGCCCAGAGCCCGACGCGGGGCTCGAACTCACGGACCGCGAGATCGTGACCTGGCTGAAGTCGGACGTTTAACCGACTACGCCACCCAGGCGCCCCTTTTTTTTTTTTTTTTAAATTTTTTTTTCAACGAATTGGCAGCCATTTAAATGAGTTTGATGTGTACCACTTTTTGTCAGACTTTTATTTATGACAGTTATGTACATGCATTTGAAATTTGCCCAGATATTACTACTGTATGGGTCTAACTTTTTTTCTCTCAGCCAGCATTATCTTCTTATGATTGATGCATATTGCTGTATTAGCATCTATTTACTTGTTTCTCATTTGGATGGAATTTCATGTTGTGTTTATACCACATTCTTTCCTGTTTCCCTATTGATGGATCTCTAGAGTGTTTCATGCTTCCCACTGCTACAGAACATCTTATAGATGAACATTCACGCTTCTATCTAAAAATTTCTCTACGTATATACCCAGGAGTTGAACTGTAGGGACATAGGATTTTCTTGATTGATCCAGTCCTTACCGACTGATCTTTAGAAGGAAGATGGCTGCTATTCTCTACAGTACGCTGTCCAGCAGTGTAAAAGATTCTTGTCTTTCTAGAGCCCTGTCATAACCCAACCTTCAAAATCTTAACAATCTAGTGGGTATAAAATGGGACTCGCTATGGTTTAAATTTCCATTTCCTTGACTTCCAGTAAGCTTCAGTGCAACTCCACATCCTTATTAACCACCTTTACTTACCCATTTTTTGAGTGCCCTATCCCTAACATTTGCCCATTTTTTTTCTGTTTTTCTCTTAATGTACATAAATTATATAAGAATATCATAGATATTGGTAGAAAAGGGTAATGAGTTTCCTAATTTACTGTATCTTATAAAAAAAAAAAACTTTAAAGTTCTGAGACTAGCAAATGATGGTGAACAATTGATACTGTTCCATTGAATGGTTTTCTTATCCATATTCCTATATCACATTGTTTTGCTTTCTGTAGCTTCTCAGTAAACATTCGTATCTTTATCCTCTTGAAGTTTGTATTAACTATTGAAAGTCCTCTAATTTCTACTAGATTCAACTATTTTTCACACACATCCTCACAAAAACTCTATCAGATATTTTGGGGGACTGGATTGTGTTGAACTTGTAGATTAATCACAGGGAAATTGGTACCTTACAAATATATCAACAAGGTATATGTTTCCATTTATTTGGAGCCACTAGAGTGCACAAGTGGGAGAAGGATGGAGAGAGAAGGAGAGAATCTTAAACAGGCTCTGCACTGTCAGTGCGAAGCCTAATGTGGGGCTTGAACCCACAAACCTGTGAGATCATGACATGAGCTGAAGTCAGATGTTTGACTGACTGAGCCACGCAGGCACCTCAAGAGCCACTTTAATTTCTATTGCTGATTTTTTGTAGTTTTAATCAAGGAGTCTTATGCATTTCTGTTAGGTTTGTTCCTAAGCGTTTGATGTTATTTTAAATCATGTTATTTCTTAGGGTTATTTTGAGTTGTTTGTTGTGAATGTATAGAAATGCAACATATTCTGTGTTGTCATGACATCCAGTAACCTTGCTAAATTCTGTTATTATTGCTAGTGATGTATAGGTTCTTCTGGACTTTTAAATCACATAATCATACAATCTGCAGAAATTAATATTTTACTTTAAAAAATTTTATATTTTCAATTTTTTTGTTGCCTTGTTGCACTGCCTAAGATAGTCAGTAAAATTGTGAATAAAAATTATTGTGGACATTCTTTCTTATTCCTGGCAAAGAGGGGGAAAAATAAATATCTCAGCATTAAGTATAATGTTAGCTATTGGTTTTTAGTAGCTATTCCATAACAGATGAAGAAAAAAATTCTCTTCTTCTCCCAGTTTGAGGGTTTTTTTAATAATCAAAATAAGTGTTAAATTTTATTAAATATATTTTCAGCATCCATAGAGATGATTGTTATTCTTTTTATTCTGTTGCCAGTGTAAACTGTATTGGTTAATTTTGAATGCTAAACTAAGTTTTAAATCCTGGAATAAATCCCATTTACTCAAGCTGAATTATTCCTGTTTATATATTGCTGGATTCAATTTGCAAATATTATGTTTGATACTTCTGTGCTTTCATGCTCATGAGAGATATTGGTCTGTCAAATTTCTTTGTTGTAATCAGGCTTTAGTTTCAAGATTATGATAATTTCATAAAATTAATTGGGAATTATTTCCTCTTCCTCTATTTTCTGAAAGAAGTCATTTGAGATTTGTATAACGTTTTTTTTCTTCTTTAAATGTTTGAAAGAATTTATCAATGGTACCATATGGGTCTGAAGTTTTCTTTGTGTAAAGATTTTTAGCTACAGATTTAATTTCTTTACCAAATATAGGAGTATTCCATTTCTTATGTCAAACTTGGAAATTTGTGTTTTCAATAAATTTGTTGATTTTCCCTAGGTTATCAAATCTACTAAAATAAAGATGCTTGTTAATAAATACATCTTGTTGATATTTAATATCTTGCTGGACCTGTGGTGATATCCCTTGTCATACATGATACTGGTCAATCAATTCCAGATACATGAAAATTCAAGCATTTGTTAAAAAAATATTTATTGAAAAACGTAATATGTACTCAATGCATTTCTAGACACTGAGAATTCAGAAGTCATAAAATCAGAAAAAAAAATCCTTCCCATATGATGCTTATGTTCTTAATGGGCTTACATTAAAATCTAAATGCAAATTTTCTTTATTTACATAAATCTAAGGTTTCTTCTTATGGTTTGACAATTTCTTGTTTGTTCTCCAGTATGAAAAAAGAATTGAACTTATATTAAAAAGTCCATTTTTTCCCCATCTCGTAATTTACAGTTTGAAACTGGACCTCTCTTTGGTAGAAATTCAAATTCAGTATGTATTCATTATCATCAGTTGCTAAAAGCCTTCTGTCAGTGTTTGGGTAGAGTCTGTAATTGAAGAGAATCATGTAGAGGGGAGAAGGATTTGGTAGTCCTTCTCTCTCCCTGAAGTTTATTTTTCTGGGTCAGACCAGTGTGGTATAAGAGGATGTGCAATGATTAGCTGACAAGATTGCCCAAATGCTGTGAAAACAGGAATAGAGGCTTTTCTGTAGTCACCAAAGCATGCTTTCTGCCTGACTTGGTGTTATCTCAAGTCTCCATGATCTGTGAGCTACGGTGATGCCAAACATGGGTTTCTGCCACTGTGATGTAGGTGATCCATTCCCCAGGCTTCCTTTCCTCCGTTCTAGTTCCAAACAAGGGCTGTCACGTTTACCCTTGGCTTCTACCAGCAGCTCACTCTGTGTCACCTTTTGAGTGTTATTTACTTTGGTAAATTTCCTAAGTTGTAGTTCTTCCAGTGTGTGTCTCTCTCTGATAAACTCACTGTCTTCTGCACTACATAATGTAAACTTCCAAGAACTGCTTTTTGTTCCTGTCCTAAACCTCAGGATTGGGGGTAAGGCCTCTACCCCCACCCTTTCCAGATGATACTTATGCGTAACAAAAGACCCTGCCAGACACATTTTTATTCTCCAGCCATACAGGAATTCTAAGCAAGACCCTAGAAAAACTCCCAAACTTCCATGAACATTCATTAGGGACTTCATATTTATTGGGAGAAATATTCATCAGAGCCTTTCTCCACAATAGGCTATGGGAAAGAGAAGAATGTTCCTATCTGTATTTAATCTAAAAGTCTTTTTTTTCTCAAAAAACTTCTATCACATAGCTTGCTTTGTATATGTACTCCAAGAAAGACAAAATAAATAAACTTATCCTGTCTACTCAAATGATTATGTTCCACACTAGAATCTAGTTTAATGGAGCTTATTTTCATGTAATTTAGTGTGTCTCCTATTAAAAACAAGGTAGGGAATGGATTATAAGAAAAAGAAAGCAGAAGTCTGAGTTTAAGCTCCCAAGTCATTCCTACAAGTAAATACATTATATACTATTCCATTTCAAAGAGTTAAGAGTTAATATGAGCAGATCATGTTCAAAAAGTAAATCAAAAACAGGGTCAGCGTTCAGGTTAAGAAATAGAAAGCAGTAAGAAAATGAGGTCATGAGCTGAGGAGTTCTTTAGGAGTCAAATACCTGCTGTTCAGTCTTCAGTGTAGGGCTAGGGTACAGGTCAATCTGCCTTGGAATGGGAAGTGATCCTTTTAAAACATGAAAGACATTATTTCCTCAGTGGCTGAAGAATTTCAAAAAGTGTCAGCTTGGACCAAATATGGACATCGGTAAAATGAGAACTACAATATAGACACCACACATGAAAATGGGAGAAAAATCAGGGCCAGACAGATGTGTGAATTGAGTGGCTGGAGGAAAATATTCTGCATGTAAAGTTCTCCGTTTTGGACCATGAATGGTCAAAGAGTGTAGGGCAAAGGCAAGGAGATAGGATCTGGAATAGAAGACATAAGATAAACTCCTGAGCTGTCCCTCGAAGAGGCCATCGTGTTCTGGAGCATGTAATTTGATCTGCCCAATCTTCATTTCTCTCCCAAGTAAGAAGATAGATAACCAAAACACCTATGTCACATGCGCATGTAAGAAATAACATAATTGCAGACACATCAGGCTCTGTGCTGACAGCTCAGAGCCTGGAGCCTGCTTCGGATTCTGTGTTTTCCTCTCTCTCTGCCCCTCCCTGGCTCGCTCTCTCTCTCTCTCTCTCTTTCTCTCTCAAAAACAAACGTTGAAAAAATTTTAAATAAAGAAAGAAATAACATAATTGCTAACATAGTTACTAGTTATGGTTGTCATTTCTATTTATTCTGGAATTTCTTTATTTTGTATCTTAAAGATAACTTGTATATGGCATTACTGCTGTAGTAAAGATTAACAAAAGATTAACAAAATAGGTAGCATTTTCCCTAGGCTGTAGCCACTAGGAATGACATGTCCATGGATAGACAGTGGCAGAATGTTGGTTTATGAGGTCCTGGGGAGCTTCCCAAGTGTAATCTGAAACTGGTCCCCGAAGGTGGAGGGCAAAAAGAGAGGGAAGAAAGAGGCAGGCCACTCCAGGTTTGTAGGTGACAGGTTTACTAAGCAAGGAAACGTACACAGGAGGCTCGTCTTGGATTGCCATAAGACAAGTAGACCTTCACACTCACCTGTCAAATCTTAAATATTTATACAGATGCCTGGAGTGCATTGACCCACGTACACCATCCAGATGGTCTCAATACCACATCACTGTCTCAAGGCTATGACCTTGGAGCAGCCTCTGAGGGTGGGAAGTCAAGCAGAATTCATATTCCAAAGACAGTGGAGGAGGTGAGGATCCTCTGATTGCTAAGGTCTACTCTCATGGGTCGCCTGGTGGTCATGTCCTCCGGATGAACTCCCCCAACACAGAGTCAACAAGTTAATGTTTTTCTGGACTATTTTTTCTGGACTGGACTTTTTAAGTCATCTATTCTAAAGACTTCTTAATTGTAATGGTCTTTAAAAAGTATTTAATTCGATCAGCTAGTCAATTGTAAGCTCCAGTTTTTCCCAGATCTCACAAGCTGTATGAATAAAATAAGATCATCTTTGCCATTACCTGCCTCACTTCCTGGGTTGTGGTAATTCCATTTTTCTACTGGTTTCCTTTCCTCCCATGATTTTTGGAAACTCCAAAGGGACACTTACATTTTCCACAAATCTGTCTTGGTGGTTGGTTTTTAATTCTGCAAGATATTCTAGCAATAGTTCTAGAACTATAAAGTTACCTCCAATTATCAACTCTTCCAGGCAATTCTGCTTCTGCTTACTGATATTTTAAAATGCAATGATACTTATTGTCCCAAGTGCAAATAAGATTAGGGTATATGTTTAAAATTTAGTGATTGACTTGAAGAAAAAAAAAGTATAGCCCAAAAGAGCAATCTGAAGCCTGCTCTCAGATATGACCAAGATTAGAGTTTATAGAGCTCACCCCTGGTCTGGATCCAAGACCACCACTGTGCTGCAAATCAGTGACTTTACAGTCCAGAAGGAGATACATTTTCTGGGCGGGGGGGGGGGGGGGACCAAGAAAATATTTTGTATTATTTTGTAAAATAGTGATTTTTTTCTGCAGAAGTATATATTTTTTGCCTTAAGATGAAGCAGAAAACTACTTATGTCTTCAGAGTTAGTGCTCTCCTAACCATCAAATACTTAGAAATATTAAGGTTCAGTCTCAGAATGCCATGGCACAGTAATCATTGGTAATAATCTCCTGTTAAATCCTGGAATCATTATGGACTCCAAATCCTAGGGTTAGAAAGTCTGAATCTCTTCCTGCTCTTTAGGCGTTCACACATTAGTTAGAAAGACAGACATGAGCCGGATGAAAGTAAAGCTGCAGGTGACCTCTGGAAGAGAGGCTTACACCAGGCAGTTGGTGCTTAGAGGAAACACTACCCATTCTTGGGGTCTCAAAAATAAAATATGCCCCTCAAACTGGTATGCCTTTTTTTTCAATATATGAAATTTATTGTCAAATTGGTTTCCATTCAACACCCAGTGCTCATCCCAAAAGATGCCCTCTTCAATAGCCATCACCCACCCTCTCCTCCCTCCCACCCCCCATCAACCCTCAGTTTGTTCTCAGTTTTTAAGAGTCTCTTAAGCTTTGGCTCTCTCCCACTCTAACCTCTTTTTTTTTTCCTTCCCCTCCCCCACGGGTTTCTGTTAAGTTTCTCAGGATCCACATAAGAGTGAAACCATAGAGAAAGAATGAAATATGGCCTTTTGTAGCAACGTGGATGGAACTGGAGAGTGTGATGCTAAGTGAAATAAGCCATACTGGTATGCCTTTTGAAAGATGTAGGATTACTTAACCAAGGAGAACAAGGCATCTCAAACGAAGGGAATCTTATGTAAAGTTACAAGTATATGCTGTAGTGTGTAATTGGAGACAATGATAATTTGATATAGCATTGACTATGTGGAAACTGTGGTAGGAAGTTGGACTGTAGGGTCAAATAAGGGTCAAAAATCGAAGGATCTTCTAAATTATGCTCTAACTATGATCACAGTGTGCTTAAGGTCAAATATTACATTCTTGCTATTCTTTCCTCGCTATAATCAATAAGATTAGTAAGAATGGACCTTAAAATTTTTATTTCTTATATTGACCAGAGATAAGGGAGGAAAGACCACCTTGGAGCTATAAGAAATTATACCTATTATTTTCATTAATTTTATTTTTAAAATTTGTAAAATGTTTGGGACATTGATAGGAATATAGAAATAATATAACAGATTGGGGCATCTGGGTGGCTCGGTTGGTTAAGCAGCCAACTCTTGATTTCAGCTCAGGTCATGATCTCACGATTTTGAGATGAAGCCCCACACTGGGCTCTGCACGGGGCGTGAAGTCTGTTTGGTATTCTCTCCTCTCTCTCTCTCTCTCTCTCTCTCTGCCCCTCTCCCACTTGCGCACGTGCATGCACTCTCTCAAAAAATTAATAAAAATAGTAATATACAGATTAAAAATGTAAGAAATAGGATACTACAAATTAATATAATTTAAGCCACCGCTTTATTCCTCCTGGTAATATTTCCTTTACTCCTCATGCCAAAGTAATAACTAATTTCACTGACTTAAAATTTGAACTAGCCTGAATTTGGTATTATTTTCTTCAAATATGTATTGACTTTTCCTTATATATGTATAGATGAATATCTTCCACATACCTATGTGTAGATGAATGCATGCATATGCACACATGTAAAAATATTATTGTGTGCCCGGAGTTGCATGCTTTTTAAAGTTTTAAGCTTATATATATTCTTCTGCAATTTGTTGATTTTCTCAATATTTTATTTGTGTGATTCATCAATTTAGATGAATGAATACACATAACACTATTTTATTCATTTTCACTGATGTATAGTATCCTATGGTTGATTATTCCGTGTTATGTATCCATTCTCTTGTTGGAAATTTAGGTTGCTTTCAATTATTTGCCATAATTAACAATGCTGCTGTGAACAGTCTTATGCATATATCTTTGCTCATGTTTGTATATTTTGTTATATTTTATATAAACTTGTATATGATGTGCAATAGGGTATTTTTTATACTACGTGTACTATATTGCTAGAATAGAAAGACCAATATTTTTGCTTACAATTGTATAGATTGTATTTTCATGTTCTCAGAGCATGTCTCTGAAAACAAAGGGCTTAACAAATTACACAATGGTCTTCAAAGCTTGCCAGAGGTTAGAATCAAACTTCTACTTTACTTCATTGAATGGAACAAGTTACATGTCCATTCTCCAAGTGTGCCTAAAACTTCGCCTTTATATCGAGGCTACCTATATTTCCAAGATCATTATTTACAATATTCTTTAAAAGTCTTTTCCTTTTCTATACTTAATGAAGTCTAAACGCACCGGAAGGTTTGTTATTTCAGGAGAGATTGTTTAATGTGTAATACAGTCTCATGACCCACATCAAATCACCGTAGTGAGTTATAAATTATATACTTTAGGGTCTATAAAACCTGAGAGGATCCAGTTATCAGGATGTTACTGTTAAAATATTTTTAAATACCTTTAAAGATATACCTAGCCTTTAACTATTATGATAACCATCCAAAATACCTCCCTTGAAAAGTAACAACTGAATGCTGATTTTTTTCTACCTAATTTTATGAGAACAGGGTGAAATATCACAGGGATCTTCTTCAAATATCTACCATAGGAGATAATTTGACACATGCCACATTTTGGGAAGCATTAATCTTTTCTTTCATATCCCAGAGGGAAAATAGCTAATGAAAATATTGTGACTAACCTTATCTAAAATGCTCTGGTTTGATTTCTATGCACCCACAGCTAACCCATAGATAGTGAAACATTAAATGTAGAATTAAGTAAATCAAATTTACCAAATGTTTATTGAGTTACTTTTTTGTGCAATGTTTCATTCTAGGAACTCAGGATATGGGGAATAATACAATGAAGTCTGGCCATATGGGGCTTACGTTCTAGACTATCACTTTTACAGCACTGTATAGCCTTAGATAATATTCTAGAATGCCGCCTTCTGTAACATCGTATAGTTTTAGAGAATACAGTTCTTTGCATAAACAGTGGCATATTTGAGGACAAATTCTTTTCAGAAATGTTTCTACAAAGTTGACCTTCTACTATTGCATTGAAAATATGATAATGCTGATCAAAAGGAAAATGCTGACAATAGGTAAAACAATAGGTGACCTAGAAACCATAGACAAAGGAACATATTTACTTACACAAAAATTTAGAATTCCGAATTGATTTAAAATATAAATAAATATATAAGCATTTAATCTACAAATCAATATATATATAAATCTATACTGTAGGTTCCAGAGAACTTTGTTGTTAAGACGGTGTTCTGTTGTGGAAAATGGTATGACCGTTCCTCAGAAAATTAAACACATAATGTCAATACAATTCAGCAATTACATGCTTAGGTATATACCCAGAAGAATTGAAAGCAGGGGCCCAAGCAGATATTTGCACATTCATGTTTGCGGGAACATTATTCACTATAGTCAAAATGTGAAAGGAACCCAAGTGTTAATCGAAGGATGAATGGGTAAACAAAGTGGTGTACATACATAATGGAATATGAATAATCATTAAGTAGGAATGAAATTCAAATACGTTCAACAATGATGAACCTTGAAGACATTAGGCAAAGTGAAATAAGCCAGACATAAAGGAACACGTATTATATGATTCCACCTATACGAGGCACCTAGAATTGCCAAATTCACAAAGACAGAAAATAGAACGGTAGTTGCCAGAGGCTGGCAAAGGAAAGAAGGTGGAGAGCAATTGTTTAAAGAATACAGTTTTTCAGATCAGGATGAAAAAAAGTGCTGGAGATGGTTAGGGGTGACGGTCGCACAACATTGTGAGAAAAAACTCAATGTCACTGAACTGAACACTTAAAAATGGTTAAGATAATATATTTTATGTTGTGTATATATTACCACAATAAAAATAAAGTGAAAGGAAAGTGAGAAACTATCAACAGAAAGCTTTGAAAAAGGAGAGAAGTGAAAAGAGGCTGGGAGACGATGGGAACTCAAAGGAAGTATTTTGGTTTAATATGAAAGAGTCAGTGCATGTTCATAAATACCCAGAGTACAGACATATTAATAGTGAAGAAAAAGAAAACCAGTATTAACTATGGGAAGAGAGTTTGGGGAGGGGCAGGAACTCTAAACTGTATTATTTGGGGAAACATGAAAAGGTTATAAACCTATAAAAACATAAGGTAGCAATTAACATGAAAGTAACTGGTAAGAAAGTCAAGATAGTGTACCTTCTTTGGTGAAAATAGTAGTCAGAAGTAGTCAGAAGTAGTCTTTGGTGAAAATAGTAGTCAGAAGTGACACTTAAGGAACTTTCGGGGTGATTGTCCTGCTTCTTGATCTCAATGATAGTGTGACTTCTATAAAGAGATGAATGTATGCTATATAATTACTCACTAAATTTTATATTTAGGTATGTGTGTTCTATTCCATAATATCAAAAGTAAAAAAAAAAATAAATGAATATAACAAATTGAAAAGAGGACTAATATCCCTAACAGATATAGAGGATTCACAGATTACTGAAAAGATAGATAGCCCTATTTTTTTAATAGCAAATTATGTAAATAGCTAATTTATAAAAGAATAAATAAAACCAGTCACTAAGCATACAATGTGATGTTCAACCTCAATAATCATTTCAAAAATAAACTGGAATTTAAATTAAAACTTAAAAAAAATAAAATGAGAAGAAAAAAATGTTATTGAGTTGGCATAAATTTTTAAAAAATGGATGTTTTCCCAAGCTGGTGAAAGATGTTGGGACAGAGACATTTTGCTTAAATAGTAGGTGGGGACTCTATTCAGATTAAAAATGGACAAAATATGTGATCAAGCGATCTCACATACAGGAATCTATTCTGCAGTAATTAGGCAATTATCTCACAAATGTACTGGGCTTTTTACCACAGAATTATTATGGAACAAAACAAACAACAGGAAGGAAACAACCTAATTATCCAAAATTAAGAAACAGGTTAAGTAAATTATAGTATGTTCATGTAATAGAATATTATCAAACCATTAGATAAAAATGTACTATGCCTCATATACTGACTAGAAAACGGGTCCATTATATATTAAATGGAAATATCTCATTTTAATTTTTTTATGTTTATTTACTTTTGAGAGAGAGAGAGAGACAGAGTGCAAGTGGGAGAGGAGCAGAGAGAGAGGGAGACACAGAATCCGAAGCAGGTTCTAGGCTCTGAGCTGTCAGCACAGAGCCCAATGTAGAGTTTGAACTCACAGACCGTGAGATGGTGACCTGAGCCGAAGTTGGACGCTTAACCGACTGAGCCATCCAGGAGCCTCAAAGCTAATCTCATTTTAGTTAAAAAAAAAAAAAAAGTAAGAAAAAAAAGGAAAAAAATGTGTGTGAATGCATTTGTTTGTGCACGCAACATAAAGACGAAGGTAGGAAACATATTTTATGACGACACATAAAAATACTCATTTTTGTTACTTCTAAGGGATATGATCACAGGTGGAAGGCTAATAATCTTTCCCCACTTATCTATCTATATATATAATTGTGACGCTTATTGATGAATGTTACTCTTTTTTGTGTTGCTTAATGTATTTCAAATATTTGAAATAAAAAAGTAGTTGAGAAAAGTGGTTGTGTGTTTAAACACTGTGCCGTTTCTCTCTCTCTTTTTTTTCACTTTGATTTGAGAAACCGGCACCACAGTTTCATACATTCCTATTAGTAAATTTTAATTCAAATATACTATTTTCCTAATGCTTTTTATATTGCTTTAATTTTCTTCTGAAATTAAACATAAGAATCAAAAGTTCTTCCTCAATTTCTTCTTTTTTTTTAAGTCTGCAGTTAATTTTAATGCCCAAGATAAAGAAGATCCCACTAAATTAGGTAGCTATGTTTAAGTGGCTGAGGATTGCAGACCTAATTCTATTAAGGAAGTAAATAATCTATTTCCAAACACGCGTCTTGATTTTACTCTTGGAAAAGGCTGACTTTACTGGTTGTTTGGGTACTGATGACAAATAAAAATTTTTAAATGACACAATAAAGAATGACCAAATAAAGCATTGCAATCAGAAATGACAGGCGATTTACTTCGGAGAATATTGTGAGGATAAAATTTTTGATGTGCTGTGCCTTGAGTGCTTCCTTGAATTATAAAAAATAATTACATTTTAGAGACCTGATTTTTAAACCACCTGCTGATTATTTATCTGAGGATAATGCCATTTTCAAAATTTCTTTTAAGCTTGCCTATATCCATGATTAAATCACCCATTCTGATGATCAACTCAGCAAAACATGAAACTGATATGATTACTAAATCAAATTAACTATTCTGATGGTTGCTCTCATCTGCTGGCTTACCTTGCAGGTTACTGGAGTGTTACTTAGCCTCAGATATGTAATGTAATGTGGCCTGATTTTATGAATGCAGCTTAAAGTATTTCTGAACATATTTGGAAAATTGCAGTAGAATTAGCAAAATGTGATTCGATGAGAAATGCTACATGTGGTGACTTAGTAATGCATAAATTTGGTTAGGCTGACCTTCATTACCCAGAATTTCCTTTATTGTGTGTGCCCCATTAAGGTGGGCCATAAAAGGGATTCTCGTGAAAGATTTAGAGAGAAGGGAAGCAGCATTTTGTAGCTGACACATTCTGTCACTAATCTGTTGACTCACCTTCTTAGCAGTGGTGGAGCTTATAACCACTCAGCCTTGACCCTCAGCTTCTTTGACACCTGTGTCAGATGTGTGTGTTAGCTCAGTGATGAAGAACGTCAACTTCTACAGGATAACCGTATCACCAATGTCAGAAGAAGCTATAGTAAAACAGTTTCGGTCTGTCCCAGTGGGCCTCAGAATATTCTTGTAGATTGCCAGTCTTTCTTGTTCTCCCCAATTTTACAACCATCTTCCCTTTTCAACTATTGCCCTGGAGATTTCGAGCTTCACCTCAGACACCAAGGCAGGAACTTTGTAGAGACTGGTTAACCAGCTCCCACAACTTTCTGAGGCCAAATCCCTCTAACAAATAGCAAAACTTTAGATAGATAGAAGATGATAGATAGATAGATAGATAGATAGATAGATGATAGATCGATTGATCTCCTAATGCTTCTCTGAATGAACCTTAACTAATACACTAGAATGTGGACTTAACTACTTTAACTTTGATTTCAACTTTTCACTAGAAAAAATGATTTTAATATATGTAATGAGTTGTTACGAAAATTTAATTTTAAACTAGGCAAAAGTCATTGATACCTGTCTTATTAGGTACTAAATGAACCCTGAGTAGCATCAAAAATGTGATGAATAAAAGAGATATTCAAGAATAATAATGTAGTGAAAAATAACACACAATGTCATTTTGTTCTGTTCCAAAAGTATCTTCTTTATTGACTGGGAAGAATGTCACAATTTCATTTCTGCCTGCAATGCTCTCTCTTCTTCTCACTGTATTAAAGACAATGGCATTGTATCTGGAAGTTGAAAGTCAGTATTATTCAGTGGTTGCTCCTGTAACCCTATCCCATCAGTACAGATTAGTTTATCACATTAGGTAGTTAATAATTTGCAATATCAGAATGCTGACACTAAGAGTTTAGCGGGCCTGGCATACATTTCAGTGGGCCTGGAGCACACAGGCAACAAACCCCAGATGGTAGAGGTCAGGCTACGGGCTCCAGGCCAGGAAGAACAGGCCGCTGGTGATGGCACCATTAGAGGGGTCCATGGGAACAGATATCCTGAGAGCTGGGGGTGGGAGTCACAACAGGGAACATTCCTCAAAATATCCAGTGGTAATTGGAAAGTACTTTGTTAGCAAGATTATTAACATCCAAGACTCTGGACCATGAAGAATAACTTTTAAGGTTTGAGGCATATTATATCATTACCCATTTTTTTAAAAACATATTTTATTTATTATATGTTTATTATGCTTATAAAGTTGATTGTGTATATTTTATTAAGCATATAATAGTATAATATAACTAAATTTAGCATATAAGTGTATCATAAATAAAATTTATAAATCAATATGCACATAATAGGGAGTATGTACACACACACACACACACACATATATATATATATATATGTATATATATATATATATATATATATATATATATATATAGTTTTTTTACTACAGGTTTCAGATGCACAGCTTTTGAGTTTCTAGTGAGACCTCTTATTTTCCTTTGATGATCTATGTAGTGTCCCCAGAATATTGCACAGTGGCATATACATGGATATGCAGAAAACATTGCTAATCAATAAATACATAAAAATGAGTAATTTTTATATTAATAGTCCTAAAAAGCCTCCATATTAAAATAGTCTAATGTCACAGCACCAGTGTTAGTAAAATACTAGAGAAGACACTAGAATGGCTTCGGGAGAGCAAGGATTTTTATTTTCCTGTTTTGTTCACTAATATATCCTAAATGCCCTAGACGGGGCCTAGTATATTGTAGGTGACAGAGTCATTTGTTGACTGTTGCTGTGTCAGTCAAAGTTTGCAACATATTATATTTTGACAATCAAACCACTTTTTTTCTATTTTCTTTCTATTTTCTCTATTCAACTCTAGTTATATCTTGATAAAGTGAGAGAAAAAAACAAGCAGTGACACTGAATTTAAGACAGCTGATTTGGCACACAGGGCAGTTTCTCCCCATCACTAAATGTTGAGAGTGATAGAAAACATTTTCAGAAAGCCAATAGATAGCTAGTTTCCAATATAAGTGAAGTTTTGGTGGAATAAGAAGGCTAGGCTATAATCTGGGCTGGAGAAAAGTCTCAAAATAGCTGGCACAAAGGATAAAGAGATGGGAAGCGCATATGAGAAAAATGGACACATGGAAGATAAGAGCCAAATCATCTTGATTTTTTAAATAGAAGTGTGGGGAGAGGAAGAGAGAAAATGTCAATAAAATAGTATTTGATAAACTAATAGCAAAACATTAATACAATTGAAAGCTAGATATGTAATAAATTTCCAAAAATAAAAAAACTATAAAAAGAAAACTCAGAAACTCCTACTGTCAGAGAAATATAAAGCAGGTCACCTCTAAAGGAAAAAGACTCGCTGACCACAGACTTAATAGTAACGCTTGTTGTGGGAAGATAAAGGACCAGAATCTTCAAAGTGCTGAACCAAGAATTCTCAATCCAGTCAAAGATCATTCAAGAGTGAGAGAGAGAGGAAAAAAAAAAAAAAAAAAAAAAAAAAAAAAAAAAAAAAAAAACGGCATAGAAGGACCCAAGAAATTTACCTTACTAAGAACTTTTTTCAAAAAACACTAAAGCAAAGAAATTAGTAACACATTTTCGTCAAGTAGATACTGACTGCAAAAATCACATTTTAAAATGACAATATTCAGTTTGATTCCAGATGATTTAAAGCATGACAGATGAGAAGAAGTGCAAAGAGTAGAGAGAAAGAAAATCTAAATAAAATGCTCTACAATTATTGGGAAAATGTAAGTTTTAAAATGTTGGTTAACATTGTATGGGAAACCACTAGAAGAGAAATAGAAAGCATAATTCTCACACTGGTGGAATGGGCAGAAGAAAAAAGCAACTAAGAAAATGTAAGCTTACATCATGTTACATTTTATAGAAAAAAAAACAACCTCCTTTTAATTCTTTGATCAATATCTCTCCATTGGTATCTCGTGTTCAGAAAAGCCATGCATTACAACACTGGATAGACTCTGCAGCAGCATATCTTGCCCTGCCCTCTTCCTGATGAGGGAGACGAGGTCTGATAAACTCTTCCATAGTCATACAATGAAAATGATTCACAAAAGAGCAGTAGGAGGAAAATCAGAATTTAACATGAAAGAATGCAAATAACCTCAAAATACTGATTTATATTGTTTCTGATAGGGGCATTTTAAAAATGTATTTATTTATTTTGACAGAAATTGAGAGAGCAAGGGAAGAACAGAAAGAGACAGATACCATATGTTTTCACTCATGTGTGGATCCTGAGAAACTTAAACAGAAGACCAGGGGGGGAGGGGAAAGGGGAAAAAAAAAGTTACAGAGAAGGAAGAAGGCAAACCATAAAAGGCTCTCAAATACTGAGAACAAACTGAGGGTTGATGGGGGGTGGGGGAGTGGGAAAAAGTGATGGGTATTGAGGAGGGCATCTGTTGGGATGAGCACTGAGTGTTATATGGAAACCAATTTGACAATAAATTATACTTAATGTAAAAAAAGAACACATACTCCTTTGTTAGGCCACTTTTTCAGGTTTCAGATATATCAATTGCGTCTGTAGATACAGAAGCTTCTCAATGAGTAGCATCACATTAGCTCATAGACATACATGCGTATGTATATAAGCATGAGTTTAAGTATGTCTGCTCAGCACAGAGCCCGATGCAGGGTTGGAACTCACGAACCGTGAGATCATGATCTGAGCTGAAATCAAGAGTTGGTTGGTTAACCGACTGAGTCACCCAGGCGCCCCTCTGATAGGAGCATTTTAACTTAAAAGATATTACTTCCTCAAACACCATCTCTCAAATTCATTCAAATCAGATTTCAGTTGTCACAATTCATGGACCCCTCTACTAAATCCATTCCTATTATTTTATAAATAAATGAACACTCAAAACTAAAAATTTAAGATTTTCAATAACATTTAAATAATATGAAAGAAGACAGGAAAGCATTTTTAAGAAATGCGATCAATTTTCCTCAATATTTCTCATAATATGAAACGTAAATCTATAGTATAACAACCCTATTCAATGCATTACTTTCAACATTCACTTAAATATTTATGTAAAATGTTTGTAGCTTTGAGCAAAATAATATAAGAGCTACCATTTTAAATGCCCCAGGAAAAGATGACTTTAGGCATTTTAAATATTATGTTAGAACCATTTCTATATTTCTAAATGTGTCTCTACTTGGGCATTTTTCCAAATATATTAATTTGGCCTTTCTCAGTGTCAAGAAATGAAAGGAAGATTAGTCTAAATAAGAGACTGCAGCATTAGAGTTAGTGTTTCAAATGCAGATGTAAAGTTTATTTGAGTCTGGTAATAATGTCAGAAAAGACCTTAATGAGCTACTTAAAATGGGGATATGGGTAACATGGAATATTCAGAATGTTAAAACTCGATCAACAAGAAATGCTGACATAAGCAAAGTTATTTATATTTAGAATGAAATGGGGCAAGGACTTTGCTTTGTTTTTGTTATCTGTGCTGCATCCTTTTCTGGTTGCCTTTTTAATTGTAGTACTGAGGGCCAAAATATTAATAATAATAATAGCTACTTTTTTGAGCCGGTACTGGGAGCCAGGTGCTCTGATAGGATTTTATTTTTATGACCTCATTTAGAGCTCTACCGTGGTCGTGATTTTGTTGTAAGAGGAAGCAGTGCACTCTACTGCTTACTTACATCCACGAGAACAGGAGAGATGACATTGGGAGGAAAGTGTGGCCCTGGGAGTCCTCATGTACCTCTGGTGGGAATGTGAATGCTCCACGGTCCCCAGCTTAGGGCTCCACATTTGCTCCTGGGTGTACCTCCCAGGGGAATTCTCGCAAGGCTTCAAAGCAGCACCTGTGTGAGGAGGATGCTCATCGCCACATTGTCTGAAGGGTCAGGTTTTAGATGTAACTATGGTCCCAGCACTAGATAACCTTGTGGGGAAAAGGTGGTGGAATTTCATGATGGAGCACAGCAGTTAGAAGAAGAGCTGATAAAAACAGATATTCATAGGTCTTAAACACATGATACTAAGCGGAAAAGACTCCATAACCGTTAAACAAAAAAGAAAAGGAAGATATTAGAAGAGTTGTCTGATTAGAAAAGTAGATGGGTAGAAGAATGGGGAAAGGAGGATAAATATTTAATTTAAATTTAAATTAAAAAAAGAATGAAGGACTTTGCATGAATCAAGGAAGATAGAGGGCCAGATACTAAAAAAATGCATTAATTCCATTTTGCATCTGAGTTCCAACATGGAAAAGGGCATGTAAATAGAAATATTCTACTGCAAAAGTATTGAAGAATATTGTCTTTCAATTCAGATAAAAAGAAAGATAATGCCCAGCATTGGCTAGGGAGCAAGGTACCCGGAACTGATGTCCATTTTTAGTGTAAGTTAAATTTGTGCAAACATTTTTGGAGTAGGTGTTAATAAATGCACATGTTCTCTTTAGTCCTGCAATTTATCTGTAAGGGTTTTGTAGTAAACAAATGATTGGAAAAGTAGCCAAAGGTATTTGGGCCTGGCTGTTTACTGAAATAGCCATAGAAAGGATATCGTTGCTTTCATAATGTGTATTTAAAAATCAAATATATGAAAATCAAATACATCATGTTAAAAAGGGCAATACCCACCAACTTAAATATGTTGTTAAAATTGATAATTTTATCACAAATTTAAATAAGCATTCCACATTTGTTCTTTGGAATAGATCAACATTATGAAAATTATTGCTAAAGTGAGGCTAAATAGATCTTTTTGCAATATGCATAATTTCCATCTCCAGATCCATACTGTTTTTGTATCTCTTTTGTAACTCTTAAACTACAAAGTGTAAAATGCAATAAATTAATAAACGGTTATTTTATGAGAGTATATCTACACAGAATATGAACAAATGCACTTCAAAATGTGAAAAAAAAATGATGCTTTCCTCTAGTGGAATTATATCTGCTTTTATTTTTACTTTTCTGTATTTTCTAATTTTTTTCTACAAAGAACATAACCAATCTGTGTAATGTAGTAAGTTATGATAATTTTGATTGTGTCTGAATATATGCGGACTTTTTGCGGATAAAAGGTGGGGACAATAAGAGTAGAAAAAGAGTTTCCTGATAAAAAATCACAAAGACACAGTTTACCAAATTCATGGTTGAGCCTCTGAATTAGCCTGCAAAGTTTCTAAGTTAGAGCCTTATATTTGTGCTATTTTATAAGTTCCATTATTTATTAAACAAATTCTTTCCAACAGTGGCCAAATCTCAATATTTCTTTCTAAGGGTGGAGACAAATGGACAGCTGTCTTTTCTCCTAAGTAACAGACGAGTCAAATCAAATTGACTGCAGGTGTTTGCCAGTTAATCAATCAATGTATAAGAGTCTATTGATTGAGAAAATCCAAAGCGTCTCTTCTCCTTTTTCTATATTGTTTTTCGCTAAGCTGTAGAAGAAATGGATTGAGAGAATCATTTGATTTGTCAAGTTATAAGGATGGAGTTAAATCAGGGGTAGTGGCTAGAGCAAAGGTAAGAAGTGTGATTTAGGCATAAGAAAGCTTAGTATTATTTATCAGTAAATATAATCAACACTATGTCTTTGCCTAAGTTAAGTCTTTTCATTTCTTTTAGAATGCAGATTTGCACTTTTAAAAATATTTCACTATGAAATATTACAAACACATAAAACAGTTTAAAGAATTGTACTATGAACAACCATATTCCCACCATTTAAATTCTATAAATACCATTATGCTACATTCTCTTTATTACTTATCTATCTATTGAGTACTCTAATTTCCATCAATCCGTCCTATTTTTTAGTGCACTTTAAGGTTGCAGACGTTATTATTCTTCCATACAAAAATATTTCAAAATGCATACTATTAACTAAAATTCAATTTTTTACAATGCTTTTTCCCCCTCAATTTAAAGTCTCTTGTTTCAAAAATTGATTTTCTGCAAGAATAGTTCTCTTTTTGAAATTTGGAGATTGAAGCGGATAAAGTTTTACCTTAAACATTTCTGAGCTAATGTTCCTAGAGGATTATTTAGAGACACTCCCAATGGCAGATCCATTTTTGTCTTATAAGCCAAGCAGGATAATTAAAAAAAAGAAGTCATCAAAAGGAACCACCGCCATTTTCCCATCAATAAAGGTCGCTTTAGCTATTTGGGGCCTATTATGATCCCATAAAAATTTTGGGATTACTCATTCTATTTCTGTAAAAACTGCCACTGGAATTTTGATAGGGATTTCAATAAATCTGTAGATGCTTTGGGTAGTAGGGACATTTTAACAATATTGATTCTTCCATTCCATGAGCAGGAAATATCTTTCCATTTATTTGTGTTTTCTTCAATTTCTTTAATTAATGTCTTGTAGTTTTCAATATACAGGTCTTCCACTTGTTTGATTAAATTTATTCTTAGGTATTTTATTCTTTTTTTTTTATTTTATTTTTAAAATTTACACCCAAATTGGTTAGCATATAGTGCTACAATGATTTCAGGAGTAGATTCCTTAATGCCCCTTACCCATTTAGCCCATGCCCCCTCCCACAACCCCTCCAGTAACCCTCTGTTTGTTCTCCATATTTGTGAGTCTCTTATGTTTTGTCCTCATCCCTGTTTTTATATTATTTTGCTTCCCTTCCCTTACAATCATCTGTTCTGTGTCTTAAAGTCCTCATATGAGTGAAGTCATATGATTTTTGTCTTTCTCTAATTCCGTGTAGCATAATACCCTCCAGTTCCATCCATGTAGTTGCAAATGGCTAGATTTCATTCTTTTTGATTGCTGAGTAATACTCCATTGTATATATATACCACATCTTCTTTATGCATTCATCCATCAATGGACATTTGAACTCTTTCCACACTTTGGCTATTGTTGATAGTGCTGCTATAAACATAAGGGTGCATGTGTCCCTTCAAAACAGCATACCTGTATCCCCTGGATAAATACCTAGTAGTGCAATTGCTGGGTTGTAGGGTAGTTCTATTTTTAATTTTTTGAGGAACCTCCATATTGTTTTCCAGAGTAGCTGCACCAGCTTGCATTCCCACCAGCAATGCAGAAGAGATCCTCTTTCTCCGCATCCTCGCCAACATCTGTTGTTGCCTGAGTTGTTAATATTAGCCATTCTGACAGGTGTGAGGTGGTATCTCATTGTAGTTTTGATTTGTATTTCCCTGATGATGCGTGATGTGGAACATTTTTTCATGTGTCGGTTGGCCATCTGGATGACTTCTTTGGAGAAGTGTCAATTCATGTCTTTTGCCCATTTCTTCACTGGATTATATGTTTTTTGAGTGTTAAGTTTGGTAAGTTCTTTATAGATTTTGAATACTAACCCTTTATCTGATATGTCATTTGCAAATATCTTCTCCCATAATGTCAGTTGCCTTTTAGTTTTGTGGATTGTTTCCTTAGTTGTGCAGAAGCCTTTTATTTTGATGAGGTCCCAGTAGTTCATTTTTGCTGTTTCCCTTGCCTCCAGAGACGTGTTGAGTAAGAAGTTGCTGCTGCCAAGATCAAAGAAGTTTTTGCCTACTTCTCCTCAAGGATTTTGATGGCTTCCTGTCTTATATTTAGGTCTTCATCCATTCTGAGTTTATTTTTGTGTATGGCGTAAGAAAGTGGTCCAGGTTCATTCTTCTGTATGTCCCTGTCCAGTTTTCCCAGCACCACTTGCTGAAGAGACTGTCCTTATTCCATTGGATATTCTTTCCTGCTTTGTCAGAGATTAGTTGGCTATACGTTTGTGGGTCCATTTCTGGGTTCTCTATTCTGTTCCATTGATCTAAGTGTCTGTTCTTGTGCCAGTACCATACTGTCTTGATGATTACAACTTTGTAGTATAGCTTGAAGTCCAGGATTGTGATGCCTCCTGCTTTGATTTTCTTTTTCAAGATTGCTTTGACTATTCAGGGTCTTTTCTGGTTCCATACAAATTTTAGCATTATTTGTTCTAGCTCTGTGAAGGATGCTGGTGTTATTTTGATAGGGATTGCCTTAAATATGTAGAATGCTTTGGGTAGTATCAACATTTTAACAATATTTGTTCTTCCTAACCAGGAGCATAAAATATTTTTCCTTTTGTGTGTATGTGTGTCTTCAATTTCTTTCATAAGCTTTCAGTGTATAGATTTTTCACCTCTTTAGTTAGATTTATTCCTAGGTATTTTATGATTTTTGGTGCAATTGTAAATGGGATCAATATCTTGATTTCACTTTCTGTTGCTTCATTGTTGGTGTATAGGAATGCAACCGATTTCTGTGCATTGATTTTATATCCTGCCACTTTACTGAATTCATGAATCAGTTCTAGCAGTTTTTTGGTGGAATCTTTTGGGTTTTCCATATAGAGTATCATGGCATTAGCAAAGCGTGGGAGATTGACTTCCTCCTGGCCAATTTGGATGCCTTTTATTTCTTTGTGTTGTCTGATTGCAGAGGCTAAGACTTCCAATACTATGTTGAATAACAGTGGTGAGAATGGACATCCCTGTCTTGTTCCTGACCTTAGGGGGAAAGCTCTCAGTTTTTCCCCATTGAGGATGATATTAACATTGGGTCGTTCGTATATGGCTTTTATGATATCGAGGTATGATCCTTCTATCCCTACCTTTTTGAGGGTTTTTATCAAGAAAGGATGCTGTATTTTATCAAATGCTTTCTCTGCACCTATCAAGAGGATCATATGGTTCTTGTCCTTTCTTTTATTGATGTGATGAATCACGTTGATTATTTTATGGATATTGAACCAGCCTTGCATCCCAGGTATAAATCCCACTTGGTCATGGTGAATAGTTTTTTTAATGTACTGTTGGATCTGATTGGCTAATATCTTGTTGAGGATTTTTGCATCCATGTTCATCAGGGTAATTGGTCTATAGTTCTCCTTTTTAGTGGAGTCTCTGTCTGGTTTTGTAATCAAGGTAAGGCTGGCTTCATAGAAAGAGTTTGGAAGTTTTCCTTCCATTTCTACTTTTTGGAACACCTTCAAGAGAATAGGTGTTAACTCTTCCTTAAATGTTTGGTAGAATTCCCCTGGAAAGCCATCTGGCCCTGGACTCTGTTTTTTGGCAGATTTTTTATTACTAATTCGATTTCCTTACTGGTATGGGTCTGTTCAAATTTTCTATTTCTTCATGTTTCAGTTTTGGTAGTGTATGTTTCTAGGCATTTGTCCATTTCTTCCATATTTTCCATTTTATTGGCATATAATTGCTCATAATATTCTCTTATTATTGTTTTTATTTCTGCTGTGTTGGTTGTGATCTCTCCTCTTTCATTCTTGATTTTGTTTATTTGGGTCCTTTCCTTTTTCTTTTTGATCAAACTGGCTAGTGGTTTATCAATTTTGTTAATTCTTTCAAAGAACCAACTCCTGGTTTCATTGATCTGTTCTACTGTTTTTGGGGGGTTTGATAGCCTTAATCTCTGCTCTGGTCTTTATTATTTCCTGTCTTCTGCTGGTTTGGGGTTTTATTTGCTATTTGTTTTCCAGCTCTTTAAGGTGTAAGGTTAGATTGTGTGCCTGAGATCTTTCGTCCTTCTTTAGGAAGGCCTGCATTGCTATATACTTTCCTCTATGACCACTTTTGCTGCATCCCAGAGGTTTTCGGTTGTGGTGTTATCATTTTCATTGGCTTTCATATACTTTTTAATTTCTTTTTAACTTCTTGGTTAGCCCATTCATTCTTTAGTAGGATGTTCTTCAGTCTCCAAGTATTTGTCACCTTTCCAAATTTTTTTCTTGTGGTTGATTTCAAGTTTCATAGCATTGTGGTTTGAAAATATGCATGGTATGATCTCGATCTTTTTGAACTTGATGAGGGCTGATTTGTGACCCAGTATGTGGTCTATTCTGAAGAACATTCCATGTACACTGCAGAAGAATATATTCCACTGCTTTAGGATGAAATGTTCTGAGTATATCTGTTAAGTCCATCCAGTCCAAAGTGTCATTCAAAGCTATTGTTTCCTTGTTGATTTTTTGATTAGATGATCTGTCCATTGTTGTGAGTGGGGTGTTGAAGTCTCCTACTATTATGGTATTAGTATAAATGAGATTCTTTATGTTTGTGATTAATTGATTTATATATTTGGGTTCTCCCACATTTGGCACATAAATGTTTACAATTCTTAGGTCTTCTTTGTGGATAGACCCTTTGCTTATGATATAATGCCCTTCTGCATCTCTTGATACAGTCTTTATTTTAAAGTCTGGATTGTCTGATGTAAGTATGGCTACTCTGGCTTTCTTTTGTTGATTATTAGCATGATAGATGGTTCTCTATCCCCTTACTTTCAGTCTGAAGGTGTCTTTAGGTCTAGAGTGTGTCTCTTGTAAACAACATATAGATGGATCTTGTTTTCTTATCCATTCTGTTACCTTATGTCTTTTGATTAGAGCATTAAGTCCATTGACGTTTAGAGTGAGTACTGAAAGATGTGAATTTATTGCCATTATGATGCTTGTAGAGTTGGAATTTCTGATGGTGTTCTCTGGTCCTTTCTAATCTTTGTTGTTTTTGATGATTTTTTTTCATCTTTTCTCCCCTTGGAGAGTCCCCCTTAAAATTTCTTGCAGGGCTGGTTTAGTGGTCACAAACTTCTTTAATTTTTGTTTGTCTGGGAAACTTTTTATCTCTCCTTCTATTTTGAATGACAGTATTGCTGGATAAAGAATTCTTGGCTGCATATTTTTCTGATTCAGCACACTGAATATATCCAGCCACTCTTTCTGGCCTGCCAAGTTTCTGTGGATAGGTCTGCTGCAAACTTGATCCCTCTTCCCTTGTAAGTTAGGGACTTTTTTCCGCTTGTGGCTTTCATGATTCTCTCTTTGCCTGAGTATTTTGTGAATTTGACTATGATATGCCTTGTTGGTGGTCGGTTTTTGTTGAATCTAATGGGGGTCCTCTGTGCTTCCTGGCTTTTGATATCTGTGTCTTTCCCTATGTTAGGAAAGTTTTCTGATACAATTTGCTCACATAACCCTTCTACCCCTATTTCTCTCTCTTCCTCTTCTGGAACCCTTATAATTCTGATGTTGTTCCTTTCTTAAGGAGTCACTGATTTCTGTCATTCTTAAATCGTGCTCTTTTGCCTTAACCTCCCTCTTTTTTTCTGCTTCATTATTCTCCATAAGTTTGCCCTCTATATTGTTGATTCTCTGTTCTGCCTCATCCATCCTTTCCACCATGGCATCCATTTGAGATTTCAGCTCAGTTATAGCATATTTTATTTCATCCTGACTATATTTTACTTCTTTTATCTCTGCAGAAAGGGATTCTAATCTATTTTCGACTCCATTTAGTATTCTTATTATCGTGATTCTAAATTCTGGTTCAGACATCTTGCTTGTATCTGTGTTGGGTAAGTCTCTGGCTGTTGTTTCGTCCTGTTCTTTCTGTTGGGGTGAATTCCTTCATTTCGTCATTTTGAAGGGAGAAAATGAATTAATTAAGTAGAAAAATTAAAATTAAAAACATTAAAATTAAAATTAAAAAATTAAAAACAAACATACACACACAAAAAAATCGAATAAATGATGTTAGATCCTAAGTGTGTTTTGATCTGGGTGTTGACAGTGATCTGATAGATTAGAGAAAAAAGGGGGGAAAAGAATGAAATCATTTGAAAGTCTGAAAAATTGAATACACTGAAGTAGACTAAAATGAAATGATGGAAGTAAAATAGAATTTGAAAAAATTTACACAAAAATAAAAAATATAGTAGAAAAAAATTCAAGAAAAATATTTTTAATAAAAATTGAAAATAAAACAATTTTTCTTTCTGTATTCAAGGAAAAGAAATGAAAAAGGGAAAAAAGAAAACAAAACAAAAACAAAAACAAAAAGGAAAGAAAATTGCATAGATGGACCTGCTAACAGACTGAAGTACGATTGAAATTTACTTCATTTTCCCCTAAGAGTCAAACTATGAAGCGCTTTATAGTCCGTAAACTAACGAGGCGGTGAGATTTGTGTTCTTGAAGAGCAAGGTTGGCCCATTTGGGCGGGGTTTAGTGTAATGGCTCCATTGTCCACTAGATGGAGCTCCTAGCCTACTGGGGTGGATTGTTGTCAGGCTTATAGGTGCATATACGCATGCGGGCGGGCAGTGAAAATGACGGCACCCAGCTACCCAATCTCTAGTATCGGAACTCTGTTCTCCCCAATCAGCGATCATGAACCCATCCTTTGTCTCCGGCTCCTGTCCACTCCTCGCTTCTACACAGTCTCTAAGACCCAGGCAGCACCTTCCTCCCAAGTTTTGTCTCAGATGCAGCTGTTTTTCCAAGCCCCTTACTTCTGAAGGCTGTGGTTTTGACCCTTTCTGCCCCTCTGCAGAGGGTCTTACCAAGCAATGGCTGTGTGCTGGCCACACCCAGGAATGTTTGCAGGACTGTACTCCTGCTTATGCCCAGAGACTGTGGCCGGGTGCCAGCCTGC
Organism: Felis catus; assembly: GCF_018350175.1. Lineage (NCBI taxonomy): Eukaryota > Metazoa > Chordata > Mammalia > Carnivora > Felidae > Felis > Felis catus. Next base: position 82,397,358 of record NC_058372.1, read on the forward strand.
CCCAGGAAAAGTTACGAGATAGTGTAGTGGCTGCGTTTCAGGGATTAAGGAAAATCACAACACACATCTGGCACCAAGGCTTCACCTTCAGGGACCTTGTTCCAGCACCAGTGAATGTGGCCGTTCTCTGGGGTCTTCTGGGACCAGATGGCCTCACAGCCTCTACCAAATGTCTTTCCAGCAGTGGACCCACTTCTCCCCGTGTGGCCTGAGAACCTCCTGGATCCCACTCTGCTCCTGGGGACTCGCCCTTCCCACCAGAGCACTGCCAGTTATAGAACTGCGGAGTTGCAGACTCTGTGCTCCCCTTGTTTAGAGTCTTAATGGAATTTAAACCCTCTCCTTTCTCCTTTCTCCTTTCTCCTTTCTCCCTTTTTAGTTCAGTCCCTGTGGCTGTTTCCAATTTTCCACCTTCTCTCCAGCTGCTTTTGGTGGGTGGTGCTTTTTCCATATTCTCCTCCCTGCCCCTGCCCCGCCCCTGTCTCCATCCCCTCTCTTCTTGCAAAAGCAGCTCCCTGCCCTCCTTGGCTTCTCTCTCCCCAAGTTCACCTCTCCACACCGCATACCTGCTGAATTCTGTGATTCAGGTTGTGCAGATTGTTGTGTTAATCCTCAGATCAGTTTTCTAGGTGTGCAGGATGATTTAGTGTTGGTCTGGCTGTATTTCATGGATGCAAGACGCACAAAAAACTTCCATGCTGTTCTGCCATCTTGGCTTCTCCCAGTTGTCAGTATTTTATTCTTTTTGATGCAATTGTAAATGGGATTGTTTTCTTGATTTCTCTTTATGAAAGTTTATTACTACTGTATGGAAACACAGCATATTTTTGTGTATTGGCTTTGTATCCTATAACTTCTTAGATTTGTTTATTAGTTTTAAAAGTTTTTTCATGAAGTCTTTAGGGTTTACTAAGTATTATCATGTCTTCTGCAAAAGTGACAGTTTTACCTCTTCCTTTCCAATTTGGATGCTTTTTTTATTTTTTTTCTTCCCTAATTGCTGTGACTAAGGTTTCTAATACTATGGTGGACAGAATTGTTGAGAGCAGGCATGCTTGTTTTGTTCCTGATCCTAAAAAAAAAAAGTTTTCAGCTTTCACCGTTGGGTATATGACCTGTAGACCTGTCATATATGGACTTTGTTATGTTGAGGTACATTCCCTCCATCCCTATGTTGAGAATTTTTATCATAAATGGGTAATAAATTTTACCAATTGTCTTTTTTTAATTTATTGCGATGATCATATGATTTTTTTATCCTTCATCTTTTATCCTTTATCTCTCAGGCTCTATTTCATTTATTTCCGTCCTTCTACTAAGTTTGGGTTTCATTTATTCTTATTCTTCTAGTTTCTTGAGGTATAAAGTTAGGTTGTTTGAGACTTCTTTGTTCTTGAGATGGGCATTCATCACTATAAATTTCTTTCTTTGATCTGCCTTTGCTGCATCCAACAAATTGTGTTATGTTACCTTTCTATTTTTGTTTTTTCAAGGTATGTTTTTGATATCTCCTTTGACCAATTGGTTGTTCAGTAGCATATTGTTTAACCCCTATGTATTTGTGAATTTTCCACATTTGTTTGTGTAATTAATTTCTAGTTTCATAGAAGCATAGCCAGAAAAGATGTTTGTTATAATTTCAATCCTATTAAATTTATTAAGACTTGCTTTGTGGCCTAACATGATCTATCCTTGAAAATGTCCGTGTGCACTTGAAAAGAATGTGCATTTTGTTCCTTTGGGATGGAATGTTCTGTATATCTCTGTTAAGTTCATCTGATCTAACATGTCATTTAAGGCCAATTTTTCCTTATTGACTTCCATCTGGATGATCTATCCATTCATGTAAATTGGGTATTAAATTTCCCTACTATTGTTGTTATTACTGTCGATTTCTTCTTTTAGTTCTGTTGATATTTGCTTTATATTTAAGCGTTTCTATATTGGGTGCATAAATACTTACAAATGTTGTATTCTCCTTTGGATTGACCCCTTATAATTATTTAACATCCATTTTTTGGTCTTATTACAGTCTTTAAATTCTATTTAATGTGATAGAAGTACAACTACTCCAGCTTTACTTTGGTTTGCATTTGCACAGAATATCATTTTGTATCCCTTAACTTTCAGTCTGTGTATATCTTTACATTTAAAGTATCTTGTAGGCAGGTTATGGTCTTTTTTGTTTGTTTCTGTTTTTGTTTTTATTTTAGAGAGAGAGACAGAGAGAGAGAGAGAGAGAGAGAGAGAGAGAGAAAGCAGGGGGAGGGCAGAGGAAGAGGGAGAAAGAGAATCTTAAGCATATCCAAGCTCAGAGCAGGGTCTGACTCAGGGCTCAATCCCATAACCCTGGGATCATATACTAAGCCAAAACCAAGAGTCAGACACAGCCTATTGAGCCATCTGGTGCCCCAAGGGATTATTTTATAAATCCATTTAACTACTCTATGTCTTTTGATTAGAAAATTTAGATCTTTTACATTTAAAGTAACTTTTTCCATTTTTTAATTGTTTTTTTGTTTGTTTTTTGTTTGTTTGTTTGTTTGGACATTTTGTAGTTCCTCTCTGCTTCTTTCTTCTCTTGCTCTCTTCCTTTGCAACTTTTGCAAGTGGTTTGATGACTTTCTTTAGTGTATGCTTATATTCTTTCTGTTTATCTTTTGTGTATTTACTATAGCTTTTGCTTTGTGGTTATCATGAGGCTTACATATAACAACATAACAGTCTATTTTAAGTTGATGACAACTCAAGTTTGATTCCATTTTAAAGCTCAACATTTTTGGGGCGCCTGGGTGGCTCAGTCGGTTAGGCATCCGGCTTCGGCTCAGGTCATGATCTCCCGGTCCGTGAGTTCAAGCCCCGCGTCAGGCTCTGTGCTGACAGCTCAGAGCCTGGAGCCTGTTTCAGATTCTGTGTCTCCCTCTCTCTCTGACCCTCCCCTGTTCATGCTCTGCCTCTCCCTGTCTCAAAAATAAATAAACGTTAAAAAAAATTAAAAAAAAATAAAAAAATAAAGCTCAACATTTTTACTGACCCCTGCAACATTTTATGTTTTTGATGTCACATTTTACATCTTTTTATCTTCTGTATCCCTTGTCTAATTATTGCAATCATAGCCATTTTACTATTTTTGTCTTTTAATCTTCATACTAGCTTCATAAATGATTAATGTACTCCCTTTGCTATATATTTACCTCCCCTGTGAGATTTATTCCTTCGTATGCTTTATCACTGTTTAGTACCCTTTCTTTTCAGCTTAAAGGAGTCTCTTTAACATTTCTTGCAAGGCCTGTTTAGTGGTGAAGAACTCCTTTCACTTTTGCTTGTCTGTAAAACCCTTTATCTCTCCTTTAATTCCAAATGATAACTTTTATGTGTAGTGTATTCTTGGCTGGAAGTTTTTTTTTTTTTTTTTTTTTTTTTTTTTTTTTTTTTTTTTCCCTCTCAGCTCTTTAAACATATCATGCTACTCCCTTCTGGCCTGAAAAATTTCTACTGAAAAAGCAGCTGGTAAAACTGAGGGTTTCATTGTAACAAGTTGTTTTTCTCTTGCTGCTTTTAATACTCTCTCCTTGTATTTAACTTTTGACATTTTAGTAATAATGTGTCTTGGTGTGGGTCTTTTTGGTTTCATCTTATTTGAAACTCTCCGAGTTTCCTGTATCAGGATGTCTGTTTCCTTCCCGAGGTTAGGTAAATTTTCACCTATTATTTCTTCAAAAAGATTTCTACTCTTTTCTCTCTCTTTTGTCTGGGACCCTCGTAATGTAAATGTTAGACTGCTTGATTTTGTCCCATAGGTTCTTTGGTACATGTTCATTTGTTTTTTCCTGCTCTGATTGGGTGAGTTCCGCTTCCCTGTTTTTGTGTTGACTGATTCTTTCTTCTGCTTCACGTAGCCTACTGCTGAACCCCTCTAGTGTATTTCCCAGCTCAGGTATTGCATTCTTCAACTCTGTGATTTTTACTTGGTACTTCTACAAGGAAGCACTGTGTGCTATTTAGATTCTGAGCTTGCCAAAATTAAAACAGAAAATAAGTGCTTTGGCTCTGATAGAGATTTTTTCCACCCCTCACAGTCTCAAACTATTCCCTAGTTATGATTCTTAAAGTAAAGAATTTAATATAGAACTAGATTGTAAGCACACCATAGACCAGACTGTTGCAGATTGATTTTTTACCCAATTGAAAAAGATGTGTATTCTTACAAGAACTAATTCCCTTTATATATAAGGAACAATATAATTCTAGACATTATATGGTTGATTAATAAAAAAAGTTCATGCTCCATTCCATTGACTCTTGCTACAGTGTATGGGAAACTAGACAGAAAAAAAAAAAAAAAAGCTTAAAAGATGAGAGAGAATTACTTCAACCTATCTTACCCAGAACAAAGGTCAAGTTGCTCAACAACAGGCAAGCTTCCTCAGAGCTAAAGAGCAGAGTATGCTAGCTAAACCAGGTCTCATAGCTTTCTATGAAGTATTTTAGATTAAAAATAAAATTAGTGATTAAGAATAAAAGCTACTTCGTATTTTCAGAGGCAACTCCTTGCAAATGTGCTAGCAATCTTTTTTCACCTAAAATCTTTTCAAGACATGCTATCTCCCATGCATTCATTCCTTTTCCTATTTCATCAATCTCTTCCACTCTACTAGATTTTTCTTAACATTTAATCAGCATGTCCTTCTATGTCCCATCATAACTCCTATCATCTTTAAGTTATGCCCTCATTTTTCCATTCACTATAAAAGCCAAATCTCACAAAAGATTATATGCAGTTTTTTTCCCTACTTGCTCATCTTATATTAATTTCCATTGCAATTTTTTCATGTAACATTTCAATTAAATTATACTTATTACATTCCCATGATTGCTGTCAAACACTAGATATACTTTTCTACTTTCCTACTACTACACTTCTTAGCTTTACATGAATTAGTTAGCTCTTCACTCCTTCTCAAATCCCTTATCCTCTTGAATTCCATGACATCCATGACCTTCATGCTAGAGGTACGTGGTACCAAAAGATAGGATTAGACAAAGACCAAGAGAGTACTCAGAGGAGGGTAGAGACTGATAATTAAGAAGTCCCTCATCATAGTAGTCAATGCAAAGGGGAAACTTGAGGTAGATTCAATATTTATTTTATCTCCCTCATAGCTTGTTATATGTAACCATGAATAGAAAAACAAAATCATTTATTACATTTTAAATTGTATTTTATATTCAACTTTCCCCAATTTACTTATTCATTCATTCAGTAAAAAAATGTGACAAGACACTGTCCCATTGCATAACCCGGACAAAATGAAAGTTTAAATAAATACTATATGTGGATAGTTAGGCTTCAGAACTACAACAACATGCTACATGGTTTTATTATCTTTAGCATTCTAATGTTATAAAATATCTGAAACACATTAATCCTAAAGAGCAAAAAAGTCTAATTTTTCTTTTAAATCACAGGGACTATTTCTATCTGGCTTATTCTAGTTGTATTAACAGCTTGTATTTTAATAAGAAGTTGCTATAGCAACATATCTTAATCCTTTAAGCATCATTTTTACAATTTACTGTTGGTTTTGTGCAGAGATATACAAATGACTATTTTTGATTTATGTTATTACTAAAATTAGTATGATATCAATAGAGAATACAAAGTTTTTCCAGAAGTATAACATGAAACCAGCAACTTAGCTTTATTCGTCCTAAGTATCTTTCCATATTGCTTCTATTCTAAGTGAGGTTTTCACATTATATATCCCATGCCTACCTTAAAAACTCCTCATCTGGGAGGGTCTGCATCATTAAAGAAATGATAAACCAGACTGCAACTAGCTCTCTATAACTTGGTGGTCATAATATTCATTGAACAGACAGAGTACTTTGTTTTTTGTTTGTTTGATTGTTTATTTTTATACAGCTACCATGTGTCTCTTGCCTATAATCTGTTACATCTGTTAAATTCATTGAAAAGGGCATAGCTTATGGACAAATGAGCATTACTATTTATTAGGGCTTCTTGCCAAAAATTAGAAGATGTGAGCTGCCTTTATTGAAAATTTTCAATTTGTATTTTATTCCATTATAAAACAATAGTGTCTTTTATAAGAATTTCAAAACTATAGCAACATAGAAAAAAAAGCAGTTAAAATTCTGGCTCTCTAAGATTATCACAGTTAACACTTTGGGGTAGACCCATGTGAAATCAGGTTTACCCTGTACTTACTGTGCAGTGACCTACTGTTTTCTCTTAAAAGCAAATCATAGACATGTCTCTATATCATTAACTGTTACATCATGGACTAACATTTAATAATTCCATAGAATTTGTTTCCAAGGATGCCTAGTCTTTTCTTTTTTAGTCATTTCCTTTTGTGGTTCATTTAAGTTGTTTCCAATAGCTTGTTCTTTTACACAATATCCCATCACCATATTTACACATTAGTCTTCACTCACTTTTCTATCCACTTAAGGGATTGATAGATCAAACAACCCATGCATTCTTTACTTTTATTCATTACATTTGAAGCAGTTTTAATTAAATGTTAAGCACATGGACTTTAAAGTCAAACCTGTTGAATTGAAGTTGGATTTGACATTTAATAGCTCTATAACCTGAGAAGAGTTACATAAACATCCTATGTCTCCACTTTCTCATCTGTAATATGGGAATAAGTATATTACCTATCTCGGAATGATTTTTAATTAATTAAATCAGTTGATACATGAGAAGAACCTGTATTAATACCTAGCAAAGAGTAAACACTCCAAAATGTTCATTAATATTATTATTTGCCAAATGAGTTGCCAGAATTAATGCAATGATTCATAATCCAAAAAATAATGTATACATATACCGATGTTCTTACAACATAATACTATATTTATTACTTCCATACACTTTTATATTTAATAGTCAAATATTACTGGCTTTTTGAACATCTGTGCTGTGATTTTGTGTGTTTTGAAAAAAAAATTTTTTTACTTTTGAAATGCTTATTTACTTATTTTGAGAGAAAGAAAGAGATAGAGGGACAGAGAGAGAGGGAGAGAGAGAATCACAAGCAGGCTCCATGCTGTCATTGCAGAGCCCAGTGCAGGGCTTGATCCCACAAACCATGAGATCATGACCTGAGCCGAAATCAAGAGTCAGAAGCTTAACTGACTGAACCACCCAGATGCTTCTATTTCAAAAGTTTTAAACAATATTTCACAGTTACTTTACGAATTGGATGTGAAAGAAATACTTGAATTATTTTTGACCTCCCCCATTGTACATGACAACTAAATTTATGGCTCAATATAGTGACAATTTTTTCAAAGTAGACAATATGAAAAAAAATTATTTTTCAAGTTGATCTAAAATATAGTTATAACATTGAAAACTTTGAGCAGTGAAAGGCATATTGATTTTATTTAATTATTTTTTTTTATAAGCTAAAGGCCAAAGAGTTTACAAGACTTACCTTAGTAAACATGGCTGATTAAAGTAAGAATAGGATAGAATAAACTTCGATACACTTCCAGGACACTCCTGCTAAACGATAATAAATACACTGAAAAAAAATCAGAAAACATTTGCTTACCCTTTTAAGTAAGCAGGGTTTTATTATATCTGAAATGCTCTGTGCCAGCCAGACGTCTGTAATGTAAGAAAAATGTGTCAACATAAGGCTAGAAAAGTTCTAGAAATGGATAGTAAGATGGGCAAGGGGATAGGCTCTGCATAAAAAATTCAAATAATAAGAACTCACTTTTTTTACATTTTTAATGTTTATTCATTTTTGAGAGAGAGAGAGAGAGAGAGAGAGAGAGAGTGAACATGAACAGGGGAAGAGCAGAAAAAGGGAGACACAGAATCCAAAGCAGGCTCCAGGCTCTGAGCTGTCAGCACAGAGTCCAATGCAAGGCTCAAAATCACAGACCACGAGATCAGGACCTGAGCCGGGATCAGCCACTCAACTGACTGAACCACCCAGGTGCCTCAAGAACTCAAATCTTAAAATGATGGCAAGGAGAAATATGATAGATATTTTCCAATTCTTGAAAGATATATGAGAAAATAAAATCAATTGTGAAGTAGTCAGCTAATATAAACACTAGAGTCCTTCCTTATGTCTTCACTATAGAATATATAGTACAGGGCACAGAAAATAATAAGCTCATGAAATTTATAGCACCAAAGGATTATAGACAGCCTGAAAATATAGATTCAAGAAAATATTAAATACACAAATGTATAATGGATCCTTAACAAACAATAAGATGTTGGGAAAGTTTTTCTAAATGTTTGATGTTTTCTGGAAGGCAAACGACGTCTGCTAATAAGACATAGGTGGTTGCTGTGTGTTATGGACTGAATGACTGCATCCTAAAATTCATATGCTGAAGGCTTAACCTCCAATATGACTGTATTTAAAGACAGGGTCTTTAGGACATAATTTAGGTTAAATGATATTATAAGGGTGGGCCACTAATCCAGTAGGATTAATGTTTTTATGAGAAGAGAAATTGACCAGAGCTCTGGCTCTCTCTGAACAGGCACAGAAGAAAGGCCATGCGAAGACAGCAAAGAGGCAGCATTCTCTGCAAGCCAGGAAGAGAGTTCTCACCAGAAACTAAATCAGCTTGATCTTGGACTTCCCATCTTCCAGAACCATGAGAAAATAAAGTTCTGTCGTTTAAGCCACCTAGTCTATGGTATTTTGTTACAGCAGCCTGAATGAAGACATCACTGGTCCATCCCAGCATGTATCCCTAGTGTTCCTGCATCCCACCTGCTAGGGATTGGATGCTTGTGTCCCCTCAAAATTCATATGCTGAAATCCTAACCCCCCCCAAAGGGTTTGAAAGTTGGGCCTTTGGGAGGTGATTCATTCCTAAAGTAGAGCTTTCACAAGTGGGATTAACATCCTTATAAAAGGGGCCCCAGAAAGGTATTTTGCTCCTTACACACCAGCAATGCAGATTAAAGCCAAAACTTGTAAATCTGAACTTTAACAACAATAATGGCTATCGTGTAGAGACTCTGAACTGACATTGGAAGGATGGCTATGAGTAGTTTTCTGGTCCATTACCCTAATTATATTGTTGGCTTTCTGTAAATTATTTGGATAATTGTAGCTGGATGTCAGCCTTAACTGCAAATGGACTTAAAAAAGCAGCAGCTTTTAGAAGGTAAGTATGATAGAAGGATTAAAATAAGAAGAAAAAACGTGAAAACTCCTTTCCCAAAGGGAATTTATATATATTAAAGTTTGCAAAGCATTATTTATAAATTTAGAATTAGATATCTGTAAACTTTTCTATCTGTAATATTTGGTAAGTCTATGAACTCCTATAGATTGTTTTCCCACAGACAGTCTTTTGTTTCATTATCCATTGTCTTCTAGAATTATGAAGATAAAGATACACGAATATACTTGTTGAAATAAATTAATTGAAAATACATCGACAAATTTGAAAAAAAAAGAGCATTTAAGGTGACCAACTATTAGACCATATTTATAATTCAGGTCATTGTATTTTTCAAATACTAATTTAATGTAATTATTTAACAATTGGAGGTAGGTGTATAAAGGATAAAATGACAATTTTAAAAAATCTTTTAAGAACACATTGGGCATTATGGTAGTTAAAGTTAAATTACAATAAGGAAATGGGAAGTTTTCTCTGTCAGTGTGCCTTCAGGGAGCAGAGGATTTTATGACTTGGTTTTTAATGACCCTCATGATTCCTGAGGGGAGTCATAATTTTTTAATCAGGCACAGCTGCCATTTAATAAAAGCCAACTTTGCTAGACTAGGTCAGTGACAGTATGTTTAACGGCTTCCTTGATAGTTTTGTGCACGTTTTCTCTTAAGCTTATACACATTTATGGACATTCTTAATTTTTTTTTTTTACTAACCTAATCAGGCAAGGGAATAGATTCCACAGGTCAGAGCAAAGATTCTGGTAATAGATACTTTTATACTTTCAGTCCCAAAGCAAGTGTGAAACTATCCTATTAACTTTGCCATCCTTTTTTTGAATCTTTACTTTAAAGTCATTGGAGAGAAAAGCCAAATTTAATATGAAGAATCTGAAGCTGTCATGTAAAACTTAGGAAAGTTCACTTAACAATTTTGTCAAAATGCCTGATTCTGCCAGTGACAGTATCTGTCCCTTTCTCTCTACTTTCAACAACTGTTTATACCCTAGTGTTGTAGAACTTACCTCGAGTCTCACTGGTCACTGCTCACGGCCCTAGCGTGGTGCTGTCTGTAGGAAAGTATTTGTAAAAACTTTAAGGAAAGATGATAAATATCAGGTATATTATTATAATGTCATGACTTGGGCACTTGCGGTGGTCACACTACTACTGATCACTAATATCTCAGAGGCTGTTCTCCCCTCCAGGAACATAGAATTGCACTTACTTGCCTCTGGAAAGTCAGGCATGGGGATGTTACTTCTTTTGCTGGGAAAAGATGACCAGAAGTGGGGCGTGTCAGTTCTGGGCTGAACTATTTCATTGCTGCTGCAAAGCTCTTAAACTCTTTCTTTCCCTCTGTGGAAAATCATAGATGAATACATCAAAAGGGCAAGATCAGGGCACCTGGGTGGCTGAGTCGGTTAAGCATCCAACTCTTGACTTCGGCTGAGGTCATGATCTCACAGTTTGTGAGATTGAGCCCCACATCGGGCTCTGTGCTGGCAGCGCCTAGCCTGCTTGGGATTCTTTCCCTATCTCTCTCTCTCTCTCTTTGCCTCTCCCCTCCTCACACACTCTCTTTCGCAAAATAAATAAACATTAAAAAAATTTTTTTTAACCGGCAACATCTCAAGATGGTAAAGCCTCTGCCTAGATCTTGGGTGACTATGATAAGACGAATGTCTCTTGTGAACCTGCATTTTACATGTAGCTTAACCAATAAACTTTTATTAAGCCACTGAGATTTGAGGTTGGTTGTTATCTGGTCTATCTTGGCTGACCCACACTCTAAATTTAATTTATTCCTAATCATCAAGCTAATTATGTGAATTGTTCCACTTATAAAATAAATGACTAGAGATGGTTTTTCGTGAAATTTGTATAGGTTCGTTAAATTGTGCATTTCAGTCTTACCCACTATTCTAAAGTGTGTTTCCATTTTAGCTATTTTCTTTGGACTAGCGTGATAAATTATGAAAAACTGACATCATGCACTAAGCTTAATACTCATCAAAATGGTATTTTCCATGTCACCCTAGATGGCAGGACCGATAAGGAATGAAGGCTAGGAACTTAATCTAATTTTACTGAGCTAACTGTTGAGAGAATGATATAGCTCTAACCTTTCCACCCCTGTTCCTGTGTCCTATTCTACCACCTGCAGCACTATAAACAGAAGAGTCTTGCCGGATGGGAGCCATCTGCAAAATAACTCATCTCTTCAAAGGGTGGCTGGATTCAAGTGCTGTCATGTCTTCCAATGTGCAGTATATTTTAGTTATTGCTTTTATATAATCCTTAGTTTTCTCTCTTGCACATTGGTAAAGGCTTTAAATAGCAGATGTCAAAATCACTTGATTCTTTTGCTTATTGAATTTCCAGAAATGTTCAGCATGAAGGTATCCTTCTACGGTGTTGTTTGTGGGAAATAACGCAACACAGTCACGCTCCCTCCATAGATAGCCATGGTCCACGTATGAAAAAAAAATTCTGAATGCGTTATCCCCAAATTAGCTTTCACATATTTTATTATACTTCACTCTTCTTCTGGAATAAACAAAGATTGATGCCACTGATGCTGATGCCCTAATTCTTACTTTACCTGCTGTGCATGAAAAATACACACTAGAAGGGGAGCACAAACAGTAGTAATGGTACAAAGATTTCTTATTTCAATATTTACCTTTTGTGGGCAGAATTGGGAATTTTCTTTTTCCTTTAATGAGAACTGAAGATAAGCTGGCTTCACTATAGCAATACAAATGTTAAAATTATCACGAATGCTATGCCATATGTCACTTAGATAATAGTAGAAATAGGTTGTTGATCAGTAGATACATTCTCATTAGAATCTCACCATTTTTAGCACAGAACAGACGAATTTTCTTCGGAACAGTTTGTTCTAAGGATGGTTTTCTTGGCTGTTACAGGAGGTTTTAGAGTTTCATGAATTGTTGCCATAGCATTCTATATGAAGTGGATAAAATGTCTATTGTATTTTCCAAGGTGCACGCTTCCTAACCTTTATGGACATTTCATTATTTCTTAAGTCTATATCACAAATCAATGCTAACAATAAAAGCCATGACACACTTCTTGAATACTGTCCATACACATCCTTACATTACTATCTCATATGGAGCAAGTAACCCCCAAATTCTCCGGTTATAAATGGCTTACATTTTTGGGCACTGAGAAGAATAATGTTCGTTTGTGCCTCACCTGGAGAGATAATGCTATAATGATTTACAGGTATACACTGACTATTCGACCTTAGAAGTAAGATTGATGTAAGGAAGATAACCTAAGGCAAAATAAAATGTCTTATACAGATAGCTAACTAGAGTTCCATGCGCACTTGCGATATAAAATAGAACCCTATTTTCTTGTGTTGTTTATTTTTATTACTTAACACATCATTGCTACATTTATCGAAAATCTTTGCTTTCCATATCCTGTATATTCTCTAAGATTAAATATTTGAATTAAATATTCAAAGATTCTAAGATTAAATATTTTATATTTTTTCACTAAACATGAAATATTTTTTCTAAAGTAAAGCAACAGAACTAATTACATAATAGTTTTGAGTGAACTGAACATTTATGAACATAAATAGAAGTGAAAAAAATCAAAATGCCTGTGCTAAGAGAATGGAAACCTTCATTACTAAAAGTTTGATGTTGATAGAAATATCCAAACATTTAGGTTTGAATAGTGACCCCCAATTTAAGAAAATTTAGTACACGTCATGCTTAAATGTGTGGAAATGTAAATATGCTATTTTTTTCCCATTAAATACAAGTTCAACATAGTGAAAAAGAACAAGAACTTTGAATCTGGTATATCTAACTTAAATTCTTATGTTATTTAAAAGTTATGGGGAGGTTTTCCTGTGTTAAAGCACTTAGAATAAGGCCTGGCTTATAATTAGCACTAAACCTTTGCTCGTTGTTATTTTTATTTTATAACTATTACATTGTATCATAAGATAAGGTATCATTAGTGCATTGTGTCATAAATATATTATTATTACATTATGTCACAGGGCAGTTTGATCCTATGAAAGTTATTGAATGTCCTCCAATGTTCATTTTACTATTGAAGATATGACAATTCTGTCATATTCCTGCATTACCCAGGTCCATTTCAGTCTTCGATTTTTTTTTTTTTTTTGGTAACTCTGAAATGACTATTCCTTTCTCCTTTCTTTTTAATTTTCCAATGTCCTTCCTCCAAATTAAAAAAAAATGTTTATTTTTGAGACAGAGAGAGACAGAATGCGAGCAAGGGAGGGGCAGAGAGAGAGGGAGACACAGAATCTGAAGCAGGATCCAAGCTCTGAGCTGTCAACACAGAGCCTGATGTGGGGCTCAAATTCACGAATGATGGGATCATGACCTGAGCTGAGGTCGGACGCTCAACCAACTGAGCCACCCAGGCATCCTGTCTTTCCCCTGTCTTTACTCTCATCTGAAAACTGGGCATCCTATTTCCACTGAGAAAACTGAGAGAATCTGAGGTGGGTATCCTCATGCTCATGTACCCAAGGACCACATGTCAGCAAGTGTACCTCTTTATTCTGTATTAAACTCTTTTTTTTTCCTACTGATTCTTTTCCATTAGCACATATATTTAACACTATGTATTTTTTTTAAAAAATCAGGGTTTTTTTCATTTTTGTTCAGTGATATCTGCGTTTTAATTCAGCAATGTTTCATATAACTCTCCTTACTACAAAACAAACAGAAAACAAAAAACTCCTCTAAAGAGTTGTCATACAATCACTGACTGTCTCATTGCTCTATTTTCATTTCTTCTTGAAATCATGAGATAAAATGGTTTTTCCTTCACCACACAAGGAATGGTAATGACGTCATTGGTAATGACGACAGCTGATACTAAATCCATGGTTCACTTTTGCATCATTATTGAAAATATTGGGGCGCCTGGGTGGCGCAGTCGGTTAAGCGTCCGACTTCAGCCAGGTCACGATCTTGCGGTCCGTGAGTTCGAGCCCCGCGTCAGGCTCTGGGCTGATGGCTCAGAGCCTGGAGCCTGCTTCTGATTCTGTGTCTCCCTCTCTCTCTGCCCCTCCCCCGTTCATGCTCTGTCTCTCTCTGTCCCAAAAATAAATAAACGTTGAAAAAAAAATTAAAAAATAAAAAAATAAAAAAATAAAAGAAAATATTAGCAGGATTAAAAATAGCCAAAAAATTCTCTGTTCTTAAAATGTTTCCTGATTTATAGTTATATGCTCTTGCTACTTCTTACTCAACTTCCAAATGTTAATTACAAATAGCTTAGTCTTCCTTTTGTTATCTAGACACCAACTCCCTGAATTACCTCACCCACTGTATCAACTTAAATTTCTAGGGGCGCCTGGTTGGCTCAGTCATTAGGAGTCCAACTTCGGATCAAGTCATGATCTCATGCTTGGTGAGATCGAGCCCCGCGTCAGGCTCTGTGCTGACAGCTCAAAGCCTGGACCCTGCTTCGGATTCTATGTTTCCCTCTCTGTCTCCCCCTCTCCTGCTTGTGCTCTGTCTCTCTCTTTCTCTCAAAAATAATCAAATGAAAAGAATTCGAATATATACTACTGATTAAAGTTTCTATCACTAGTCTTGATTTTCCCTGTAACTGCGTATTCAACAGCACCATTTGGATGACTACAGATAATCTCTGTTCTCTACTAGTCTTTCTTTAGACTGTTTTCTACTTCCAAATATACTTTATGTGAACACTCTACAAATTAGCTTGCCCAGAACACAATATTTTGCTACAACATATATATATTATATTATACTATATTTATTATATATATTTGTTGATTAACTTTGACATGTATATAAAACTTTTTATCTCATCTAGGGAGGTCATGAAGTTGTTGGTTAGAAAAACTCAAGTGTATAAAAATATTAATAGATTATGATTTTAGCCAATTATGTATGAGAGAGAGTAAAAAAGATTTGGATTATTTAATTTTACCAATAGTACCTTCCCCTTTCTCATATTTACAGAGTAATTAAGTTGCTTTTCACACACTCAAAATACTTAGCTATTGTCTTATAGTTTTCCATCATTTGGGTTCCTTTACTAATTCAACAATTCTACCTCAGATCTTAATTTAACCAAGCAACACAATGCAAAACCAACCAAACCACCCCCCCACCCCCCGCCCCACCACCACCCTGGCAGAAATGGTGCTTGTTCATAAGAGTCCTAACATCTTCCATTTGGGTCTCTTGGTGTACATACATTTGGAGCCCTCTCATTTAGCACCTAGCTTCCATGCTATAAGAGGCCCAAACCATATGGAAAAGTGGAATTTAAGTACTCCAGTTAATGGTCTAAATAATCCCCAGCAAATAGCCAGCATCAGCTAGTAACCACACAAATGAGCCATCTTAGACATTCAACCTAATTGAGTCTTCATATAATTGTAACTGTGTGAGAGGCCTTTTGCAAGACTCCAACTGAACTTAGTCAACTACAAAACAATGAGAAATGATAACAATAAGTTGTTGTTAGCCACTAAGTTTTAGGGTAGTTACTTAAAGTTTGGTTTTCGAGTTTGTTATCTGAGTATTATTATCTATGACACTGGGATAGTTTTGAGATGATAGGTTAGACCAAAATTAATAAAACATAAATACTTTTTTTAATGTTTATTTATTTTTGAGAGAGACAGAGAAAGAATGTGAGTGGAGGAGGGGCAGAGAGAAAGGGAGACAGAATCTGGAACAGGCTCCAGGCTCTGAGCCATCAGCACAGAGCCCTATGTGGGGCTCAAACTCACAAACCGTGAGATCATGACCCGAGCCACAGTCGGATGCTTGACCAACTGAGCCACCCAGGTGCCCCTAAACATAAATACTTTTAAAATGTTCATTCATTGATTAAACTGTTCAGTTATTGATTTAATTATTTAAATTGGCTTATGAGCAAACCTGTAAACTAGTCCTATTAAAAATTTTTTCAGAAAAACTTTTTCTAAAATAATTAAAAGAAGATAGAGAATTATAAACTCACTCAGCAGAAGCAGAAGCTCTAAATAAAATGAAAAGCTTATTTATATTGATTATCTGAATATTATATGTGACATGAGCTGAAAAATTATTCTCAATATAGATAGATAACACATAGAAAATTAGGTAATTGATTTTTTAACTACATTTGTCTCTAATATTGTGCCATTGGTATTTTTCTGATAAATATTGTGTTCAAAATATATGTCATGTAGGGACACCTGGGTGACTCAGAGGTTTAAACCTCTGACTCTTGATTGCAGCTCAGATCTTGATCTCATCGTTCTCGGATTTGAGCCCCTCATCGGGCTTTGCACTGGCAGTGTGGAGCTTGCTTGGAATTCTGTCTCTCTTCCTCTCTCTCTGTGCCTCCCCTGCTTTCTCTCTCTCACTCTCACAAAATAAATAAATAAATATATATATGTGTGTGTGTGTGTGTGTGTGTGTGTGTGTGTGTGATTTTTTTTTTTAAATAAAATGTTCTGGCACCTTCTTAAAGTTGCGTTTTATATTTAATGCATTTGAAATCATTAATCCCTTCCATTTACTTGTCTCAAAACAAATTATGCTAAATGAAGGATATTCTCAATTCTATATTTTGACTGAAATGTGTACATGTATCAATCTATTTTAAAGACCCACTCATTGCTATCTTGCAGCCTCCTTATTTGAGTTATTTTTGTAAGATAAAACTTGTCAAAAAAAAGTTATATCTA
This sequence comes from Felis catus, assembly GCF_018350175.1. NCBI lineage: Eukaryota > Metazoa > Chordata > Mammalia > Carnivora > Felidae > Felis > Felis catus. Next base: position 82,414,302 of record NC_058372.1, read on the forward strand.
TTTACGATTCTTTTGACCATTTCACCAAATTTAAATGTTGTAAAACCTTAGACCTTTTCATTTTCACTCCATATCCAAGTAGAGTATGTTCATTCAATGTAAACAGAAACCCTATCAAAATATTCTTCCCACAAATATAAATATTTCAAAGCACAAGAATACAATGCCAAAATAAACTCTGCATACTGAGTGTTCAACACTTCTTTAGTTTTTCCTGTGTTTTGTGTGAATAAAATTTAGCATCTTCCTGTTTGCATGATATATTTTTAACAACTAGGATTTGCTAAAATCCTCATTACCTGAAGATGTATGGTATTTCATTCATTTAGTACTTGGAACATTTATAATTTTCTATGTAACCAAAATATTATAAAATAATTTAATACAAATATAAGAAAGAGGTCGATTTATGAAGTGATTCTTTATAGACTCAAATATATCTAAAATCAGATTAATGTTGTGCAACAAAGGATGCATTCTATACTACCACGATGAAGTATTATTTTTTGTTCAATATCACTAACATCAGAAAAATGTAGCTAATCTGAGTATATGAGTATATGTATATTAAAACTATTTTTGCAACTATGGCTTCTATTTCAGTTGCTAGAATAAGTATAGCTTATTTGAATATACTTATGAATTATATATGCCCTATGACTAATCACAAGAATATTTCTGCTTTATAGGTTTCTTAATGCAAAACTTTGTATTTTCACCATACAAAAAATAATTTTATTCTAAATGTTGAACTTTATCTGAATTTATGAATTCACAACACTATCAGATATTTCAAAGAAAATTTCAAAAAGCTCCACTGTGGTTCCATAAATTATATAAAACAAAAACAATGACAACACACCGTTATGGTGATTAACTAATTTTCTATTTGAAGTATCTGATGATGCTGATTATCAAACTTGCATCATTTAACTGATGAAAAGTTCTGCCAGTGGAACAACACAGCTCTGGATTCACTATTTAAATGCACAAGAACACTTAGAATTAAAAGTGAGAGAAATTAATTATGAGTTACAGTTATTTCCTCCCAAAATGTTATCTTTTTCAGAGTCATATTCAAACATAATCTTATGCAGCTGCTTATGGTTCGTTGTTTTCAAGTAGAGTCTTCTTAAAATTGCTACTTGCATTTGAAGTTAAAGCTAATCAATTTCCAGCAGCTTAGGTCTTCTTATCTTATCAATGAGCGCATCATAGACCTGTTGGAGATGGTAAATGTCAATAGGAGTTTGCAAAAGTTACATGCACATGCTACTTTCCTGGGATACAAAAATCCACATAATTCTCAGATGGTTCTGGCATTCACTAAGATAGAATGACTTATAGAGGGGGTGATAATTTCCAAAACATTGTAAATAACATTCCTGTTCTTAGAGAAATTTGTAGAGTCACTGGCGACACCTCCTATGAAACTGGGCATACCTGCTATACTGGTCTGGTTCAACCCTGGATCTATGGTCCCCTCAATTGTTCAGCTCTGACAAGAATGGATTTGTGGACTTTGTTCGTGTAGAACTTATTTACAAAAAAGAAAAAAGAAACAAAGGAAAAGAAAAAAAAGAATAAGAAAAAGGATTTTAAAAAGATCTAAAAGGAAGGAAAATGAAAAGACACACACACACACACACACACACACACACAAATCCCTGAAAGAAGAAAAACACAAGTGAGAAGTTAAAATAGGAAATAATTATAAAAACTTAAAAATAAAAAATGAAAACAATAGAAACTTAAGAAGAAAGTAAATTGCTCATAAACGAGTTTATCGTTGCTAAACGATTTCATTAGAAAATTTTAAAATGGGTTTTCAAAGATAAAGTAATTAGGTAACTCTAATTGTATGTGAGATCCTAAAACCACTCCAGCAAAAGCTTCCAGACCACTCTCTGGGCTGAATGACTTCTATTTTCTGTACATATTTCAAATATATCTAACATATATTTGTCCACGTTCTCCACGGACCACTCAGGCTGGTGGTCTGGTGGCTGCCAGGCATTTCTCAGGCAGCGAACACAACAAAAGCATGTGGCGTGCCTAGTGCCCAGCAAGGGTAGCAGTGTCCAATGCTACCTTCACCTCTTTGCTCCCAGCACCCAGCACAGGCATCTTATCTCACCACCCTTGGCTTATCAACAAGTGCCACACATGTTATTGTCTTGAAAAGGAGAGGATAGCTACTCTGCATCTGGAAAGTTTGGAAGAAATAGTGGTAGGTTATCACGAGCTGCTTTTTTATATCTATCTACATGTGCGAATGAAAACTATGTCCACTGTCTATGTTCTTCACTACCAGAGGGAGCTAATGCAGAGTCTGGAAGTACAAAGCAGAAGTCTTCCCAAACCATCTCATCTTACCTTAGAGAGGGGTTTCGTTAATAATATTCACTTAAAAATGAAAAATGTAAGACAAATCTAAATCAGGATGCCAAGATAGTCAGTAATAACTGGGACTCTTCCAGGCCAACTGAGATAGATGTGCAATCACTTGTTTCTTAGCCACAAGTCAGCTACCCTTTTCAATGAATGAGTAAAATATTGACAACCCTTATAAATCCATTACAGACTGCTTCCATTTGATTTCCATTTTCCTCAGCTACCTCTAAGTATTTATGTACTTAGTTCTTCAGAACTGGATAGCTTGGTATTTACTTTGTATATGTTGCCATTACATACTCTTCGTTATATCTTTTCAGCTCGTGTTTGTCCCGTTACCCTTACTAGATTCACTATGTCCTTAAGGACTATAACCATCTTTGGTAAACCTCTGCACACAAATATTGTTAATTTATTCACTACCTGGCTCTAATTTGATGTTCACATGAAATTAATTTACATTTGATGACTATAACTTTTAATGTTAAACAATTAATGGATGAACAATCCACTTTATTTTTTAAATTTTTTTTTCAACGTTTATTTATTTTTGGGACAGAGAGAGACAGAGCATGAACGGGGGAGGGGCAGAGAGAGAGGGAGACACAGAATCGGAAACAGGCTCCAGGCTCTGAGCCATCAGCCCAGAGCCTGACGCGGGGCTCGAACTCATGGACCGCGAGATCGTGACCTGGCTGAAGTCGGACGCTCAACCGACTGCGCCACCCAGGCGCCCCCAAACAATCCACTTTAAAAATGATCTTACATCAAGGTTGGAAGTAAAGAGAATAAAAAATACTGGAGGTAACGAGAAATCCAGTGGTTTTCCTGGAATGCTATAATCTAAAACTTATACCTTAAATTGGTTATTTAAGGTGTCTCAGTCTATTCTTCTCAAATGATAGACATCAGAGATATTTTCCTGATCTTTTTTGATAGTTATAAGTCCAGTTAGTCCGAGCTGTTTAGAATTCTTTGTAGTTTCCTTTTAAACACAAATGTCACATTAAAAGGGGAAAAAGACTGCAATACTCAAGACATGCCCCATATTCAATCCCTTTAGACAGAATTTTTATTCACTTATTGGTAATTTATTTTTTATTCTCTTTCTAAAATGATTACTTGGAAACTTTAAAATTAAATCATTCTTTTACAAATACCACGGGGAGTAAGTATATCCATGACTGTAAAACTTTTGATACCACACCATGATCAGAAAAATAAAATAAAATAAACATGAGCCCATATTGTCAATATGGGCATATTTAATTCATTATAAATCATATATATGAAATACTCTACTAATCTGGGTGCAGAAACCTAGTTGTCTAGTGGACAGTTATACCGTTTTTCTTTCTTGTCAATAGAACACCCATTTTCCTTGGAGGGTGATGTGCTTAGTCCTTGGGAATTAATCATTCTGAATCTTAGCTGATCATGGAAACCCTTTCTGCAGCTGCCAGTGGTTTGGTCTGAAAGTAATCATGGGAATCAGTCAGGGCCAATGAAACAAAAGAGGATATCTGCTAGGGATATCCAGGGAAGATTTTTGTCTTTGACAAAGGAGTATTGCTACGTAGGAGAGCCATCCTTTTGAGTTGAACACCTTTGAGTTAGTCTGGAGGCAACTGCTTAAGGACATGATGCCTAAAGATCCTGACAATATCCTAGAAGTTGCATTCATAAGAATAGTGAGAATGGTGCAGTGGTAGAACAAAAGATTCCTGAAGAAATGACTGAGCTGTGGAACCAACTGTAGTGCTGCCTAACTCCAGACCTTTCGTGTAATTAATGCACATATAATTTCTTAAGTCATTGTTAAGTCTATTATTTTAGGCTACAGGAACCGATATAACTATATTCAAGTTATAACTATATAATTTTTTGAAAAAGATTTAAAAAATAAGACAATTGGAACCAGTAATACTTTTCTCAAGAGCATTTTGCTTACATTTATTTATAAATAGTACAAAACCACGCTATCCTTCACAAAATATATTTAGTGAGCATAATGCCATTGAATATACTTTATTATTTTCAAAAATCTCATTTTAACATTTTATGATACAACTCTGTAATGGTGTAGTTATAAGTTCCGTTTGTTTGAAGGCCTGTTTCAATGACTGTCATGGGGTGGAGGGAGGAAATGGTATATTGCTAGATTATGTGGATCCAAATCAAAGAAGTACATTGTTGGCTATCCCTCCTAAATTCAATTATTCAATGGTTAGTTCCAACTACCTATTATACAAAGCACAGAGGTCTTTTTTTTTTTTTTTGAAATTTGGTTAGGAAATGTCCATGTAATTATTCCTGAAAACTAATTGAAAGTAATTTCATGTCCATATTTTTAACGAGCAGGTCCAAACCCTACCACAGTTCTTCATTTTGAACATTTAAAATAGAGTACAAAATCCTGTCTTGAATTTTAAATATATGCATAAAAAAATTTTTTATAGGTGACATAGTTATTTAATTTTTGGTAAAAAAAAATCACTTAATTATAGATACACTTTTAAAAATCTATTTTCAAAAATGCATTCTCTAGTGAACCATTCTTTTCCTCTTTATTTTCTACCAAAAGTAGTTATTTTCTCATTTTCTGTTAAGCTATCAACTTTGCCTACAAACATAACTATTTATTTATCTTTCTTTCTGTCTGTCTTTCTTCCTTTCTTTCTTTCTGTGGGGAGATGTGGAGTATCTTTCCATGATGTAACATCAGAACTCCTGCATGATGCAAAATATTCTTTTTTTCACTTTTAATTTTTTTTCATTTTATTTATTTAATTATTTACTTAGAGAGAGAGTGTGTGTGTGCTGGGGAGGGGCAGAGGGAGAGGAAGAGAGAATCTTAAGTAGGCTTCATGCCCAGAGCCCAGCCTGACATGGGGCTTGATCTCATGACCATGGGATGGTACCCTGAGCGAAAATGAAGAGTCAGACCCTCAACCAATGAGACTCGACTTTTTATCACTTTTGATCAATTACAAAATATTGCTTAAAAAACTTCAAAAACCACATCTTAAATGTCTTGGGCTTTTTGTTTGTTTGTCTTATTTTGTTTGTTTTTATGAAAAATTAACTCCATGTAGTAGTTTGACCACTTCTTTTTTCTTTAATTTTTTTTAGCATTTATTTATTTTTGAAAGAGACAGAGACAGCATGTGAGTGGGTTAGGGGCAGAGAGAGAGGGAGACTCAGAATCCAAAGCGGGTTCCAGGCTCTGAGCTGTCAGTACAGAGCTCGATGCAGGGCTCGAACTCACAAGCTGTGAGATATGACCTGAGCTGAAGTAGGACACTCAACCAACTGAGCCACCCAGATACCCTAGTACTTTGACCATTTCTCATGGCAACTTTCCCCATTGAAATAGTTTGACTATAAATGATGAAGTGAATAGATTTCATGTGTGTTGCTGTATCTGTGAATTTATGAGAAATTACTGTTTAAGTTGAAGCAGCCATGTCATCAATATTAATACAAAATTTTGTAATTTTTTTTCTTTTTTTTTGCTGTCATGAAAGTTTTTTGAGACTATCTCACCCCTTTTGCATCTTTCAGCACTGATACCAGAAAAGCAGCTCACAATTGTTCATTTAATCTAACAAATCTCATAAACTGAGCCTTGCTGGAAATATCCGTATATGCGTTTGAACTCTGTGGCAACACTTTCACTTGTATTCCTCTTGCTCATCCATGTTCTTTCCTCTCTTCTAATCTATTTTTATATTTGTTCAAATCTTTATTGTGTTTATCTTTATCAATGTCTTCTGAAAATACTCGTTGAACAACAAAATAAGAGATTTTGTTCATTAGAATACCATCTTCCACCATATTGAATCAGGGAAGAAAGCGAGGGTTATTTGGTGGTAGGTTCTACTCCTCTTTGTCCTCCTCTCCCCTTCCCCCCAACTCCTGCTGCCTCCTTCTCTGGTCCTTATATTTCACTATAAATAAGGAATATTTTATATTTATTAACTTAGTGAAATTGTGTAAAATGCTCATTTGAATCCCCCTTTGTTTTTAATGCACTGTTTTGGTCTTTTTCTTCTGGACACTTGGTTCTAAAAAGTCTTCCTACTTGCTATGCCTTCATAGAATCACTATCTAATCACTCAAGACACCCAAACCTAAGGGAACTTTCACCCAAAAGGAACAGTGGATATAAATACAAATCTTGAAGTTTCTTTCTGACAGGTGCAACAATTTAGGATAGATACTTGCCAGATCTGTCTAATTCTGATTGTTTTGTTTCAAAACCTGGTTGACAAAGAGCTTGTGTTAGGATGGGGAATTGTGTCAGCTTGGAAGTTGTTTGCCTATACATGCATTATTCGTTTCTGTGGTTTCTTTTTAAGGAAATTTTCTAAAGCATTTACCTATTTTTATGAGAATTAAGGCAGGTGAAAGTAGATCATATAATTCACAGTTACAAGCCTACATAAATTGCAGTATCTCACAAAATGCTGGAAGTAAATAGACGGACAGACGTAGCTGGGCCTGTCACACTTTGCACATTCAAGAATGCCTAGGTTTCCTTGAGGATAACTCCTGTGCCATATGGAGTGATGACCCTTTGGGCTGTGGCCCTGGTGAAGGCACTAGTCTCAATGCATACACCAAATGCAGCAGAAGTTGAAGTGCATTGGAAAAACGTAAGCCGGAGTAGATCTCTCTCTTCAGTGGCATAAGCATAAAGGGGCCCTCAGGGCTCCCAGGATGACTCACACCTGAGCCTGCCTGAGAGCTAGCACTGGGATACTTGCTGTATGGAGGATATTGGGATTCCAGTCTTGGATGGAAACGCAGTGATGACCAAGAAAAACTACAGGAGCTAGACACTTTTCCTTTCATACCTCGTGAGTCCACACTCCAGCCAAGGGAAGAAGTCATGCTCAAAAAGAGAGGAGAAGCGAAACAGCAGGTCTAAATCCCTCTAGCCAAGACTCAGCAGGCCCTGAGGGAGAGGATCCGATCAATCGATCGGATATGTAAATAAATTTTCATTCTACGCAGAATGATTATACTTAAAAGATACTGGAGAATTAAAGGAAAAATAAAATCATTTCAAGTTTAGATTGTTCAATGGATGGGCTACACATGCAGCATTTCCCCCCAGCATTCTCAGTAATCTCAAAGGTAAAGTGTGTGTGTGCACACACAGGGAGAAAAGGAGACAACTTTCGCCAAAGTATATGAGAGCACAGACAAGGAGATATAATGGAGATCGGAGACAAAATCTGGTCCAAATACTCATTTATGTAAAGGAGTTAGAAAATAAACTCAGGTAACAGAGGCTGCCAAGGTCAGATAGTTTTCTAAACGTCAAGGGTGGTCCTTGCCCTAAAGGATCAGTACTCATGCTGCTTCTAAACATTTTCCCATTATTACCTTTTTTTCCCCTAAGCTTTGCCCACTTTCTAAGGAACTTCTTATAACAGCATGATAACTCTTTCTGGCATAACATGAATTATAATTTGTCTCCTGTCCTGTGCCCAGCTAGGTAAGTCAATGACAGCTATTCTCACCACTAGCAAATGTTTACAGGTTCTCAGCAATCAAGACCATATGCTTTGGATGTTACCATTTCCATACAATCAGCAAGTGTCATTGGCTTGCAATGCCTTTCTTACATACCTTACCTTGTAGACCCCTGGAAGATGATACAATTTCTATCAGGCAGAATTTCCAGCCTTCTGACTCAGGCACGCACTTCAGGACTGCCTGTGATCACCTTAAGTCCTGTTGACATTCAAGGAAGTTCTTGAATAGGAATGGGGGTGAGAGGTGGGGGCCATAAAGAAGAAAATGCAGTCCTGAATAGGCCATACTAGAGTTTTATTAAAATTTTTACATGTGGAAGAATTGTTAGATGAAGTACTGTGATATTAAAATAAATATCTAAACTTTTCATTATTTGCATAGTTTTGAAGCGCATTTTTTAAAGAATATATAGGATATTTTTGCCATTTTAAAAACTGCCTTTAACCTGCATTCTCTTATAAAAGGCCACATTTTAAAATATGAGGCCAGCATCTTTATTACTATACTGTGCCATATATAATTAACTCGTAAATGATTCAGCTTAGGTAGCATAAAGAAGAATTATAGCACAAGTCTTTGTAAGTATGTGTTAAGGTTATGGTCATTTGCTACTGCTCCGTGATACTCTGATCCTCTTAAGAGTCTTCCTGGCTTCATCTCTGAGATGTTATCTATTTGATGCTAAATTGGAGGGTGTTTTATTCTTAAAATCCCATTATGGTCATTATTAGAAAGGCAACGAAGCAGAATAGAGAACATGTTTTAGGTAAACTATACGTATACTCGGGCCTCAGACTCTCCAGGATGTAAACAGTAGTCAAGAGAAGATAGGAAAAAAGAGTAAAGCTTGCTATAGGAGGAAGCTAGCTGAAGAAAGTGGAGGCAGAGGAACGAAAAGGAAAAAGGAGAATGAGGCGTGGAGTAGGTGGAAGGAGGAGGAGAGAGGATGAGAAGAATCGGTCAGGAGTGGGGGGAAGGAGCAGAAGAGAAGAGGTAGGGACAGAGGAAGAGGGCAGTAGAATGGTACATGGGCATCAGCATGGGAGTGTGTCCTGGGAACCTCTCATCTTCCCATGGAAAGCAAGATTTTAAGTGAGAGAGTAAAGATGAAGCTTTTTAAAGGTTCACTATACACATTTTTTGGATCGAAAAAAACCACAATACATTATGTTGTCTATTATTTTTAATCTTTACACTTACAAATATTTGGATCTTTTCACATTTAACTATTTTAGAATATACATTTTAAGATTATCTCCTCTAAAAATACATGGAATATATTTTTTTAAACAAAATGAGATTGCAGCAAACAGAACAGGATCAAAGCAACACCCTTTTCTAAGAGTGAGCCATTTATTCTCTTATTTCATTATATAGTTCTCAAACATCATTTTAACTGATGCAAACAATTCCAGTATTTTGGAGTTTCACTGCCATAAGGGGATTTTCTAGGGGGGGATTTGGTGTTTCCAAATTGCTTCCTGTAGTGTAACAGAACAATACTTAAAAAGCCGTGTATGTATTTCTGTGTGCATATTATTTAATTCTTTTCTTAGCATCGATCGCTTGATGTGAATTTAAGTTAATGAGTTTGAATTTTACGTCTTTTGTGATTCACTACCAAGTTGTCCCCTGGAAAGTTACTGACTGGCAACCCTACTAGCAATATATGAGAAGCCTCACAAAGAGATGTTTCCACATTTCTTTACAATTCCTGAGATGCTGAATTATTTTCCTACTCTGAATAATGTGCAATTGGAAAAAGATGCCGTGAAGATTAAAGGAGGCTGTAATACCCTAAACAAGATCAAAGAATAAAAAAATGATCTCTATGAGTGATTTCCTTTAAATTCATTAAAAAATATTCTAAAGGCACTGTAATTGTTTGGATAGAAGAACTGATTATTAGTACCAAAAGAAGGCCCACACACTCAAAATCAGCTACTTGATGTAAGGCCATGTTTTCCCCCCTTGTCTTCCCATCTCTGTCTGTACATTATAAACAAATTACTTGTGGACTTATATGGATGATCATCTTTTGCCAAAATAATTCACATCAGCTCTTTGATATACTTTACTGTATATTCTGTTGTATACCAGCTTTAGCTGACATAACATACATTTTAAGCTTTTTCCAGGGCAGAAAAATCCATCTATTTGCATTTCACGTGCACCTCCTAAACTATTTTGATATACTCACTTCATAACAAATGCTAAAAGTATCAAGACAATTAAAGTGTAGTCACGCTAATCCTATTTTAAGGTTATAAAATGGCAAACTCTAAGTATAATCATTCCAGTTGATTTCTGTAGGGTGTCCTTTACCTAAATAAGATTTGGGAAAGGAGAATCTTGACTTATATAACTGATAAAATCAAACTTATCTCTTACAAATAGATATGTTCATTGTTATTCGTTCCTTGAGATCAATCCTAAAAACTGCTTGAGAGTTATAAATAAATATGTTTTTAATAGTTTTGACATTTAAGCATCTTGGAAAACATCATGAAATACTTTTGATAGAAATTATGTTTTAATATCTAAACCCAGATTTACTTTGCTGTTTAAGACTTTTCCCAGTCAATTTCTCTTATCTGTGTCTCAGTAAGTTTCTGTCTGGTTGCTTCATAGTTAAAGCCCAAGCTATCAGTTTGCCCCTCAAAAATCATGTCTCAAAATAGAATTTACCCATAAAAATAAACCTGGGTTTTAGGGAGCGTCCGTTTTATGAAGCGAAGAGAGGAGAGACCTATACTGAAGATGAGGATGGTTTTTATAATCATCTAGCCAAAAATAGAACTGCCTGAGTGCAAAACATCTAACTTTTCTGCTGAGAGAATATTAGAAGCCAATGAAATATTTTGGGTAGGATGCTTTAAATAATTGTGGCAGCCAAATTTAATGTAAAGGAAAGGGAGAGGCCAAAAGTGAGAAGAAACTTCAGGTTGTTCAGGATTAGAGAACAAGGCAGATCAAATTCCTTTGTGTGCTGGGTGTAATTTTTCTTACTGCGTTGCATAAGCATTTGATTTTCGTCTTTAAAATTAAAAAAGCATTGGGCGCCTGGGTGGCTCAGTCATTTGAGTGTCTGACATCGGCTCAGGTCACGATCTCACAGTTTGTGAGTTTGAGCCCCACATTGGGCTCTGTGACAAGCCTGCTGTGGATTCTGTGTCTCTCTCTCTCTCTCTCTCTCTCTGCCCCTCCCCCACTCCCTCTCTCTGTCTCTGTCTCTCTCTCTTTCTCTCAAAAATAAACATTAATTTTTTTAATTAAAAAAGAAAAACATTATTTCAATAGTATTTAACTATTATCATGTACTTTAATCATGTTGTGTTTTGATGAATGGCTGGACTTTTCACTGCCAGCTTTTGAGAACTAAATCTCAGTTACATCAGAAAGTAACACATCTTCATTTGTCAGGCATTTCATGTAGGAAAAAAAAATTAAGTTTTCCCTGATCTATATCTAGGCACATTTTTTTTTCTGTTGGTACATAGATAAGATACTCCGAGGCACTCATGAATACTTTGGTGGCTCCCAAGGGGGTCTGACATTTCAATATTTCCTGACACGCTTGGAAAGGAAGCATTTCAAAAAATTAAAAGCACTGATAAGCAAACCCTTCATTAATAAAACAGACTATTAAGTTTGCAGCGCCTGTACTTAAATTTTCCCTATTTTATCTAAAATTAATTTGCAGGTACCATGAACCTTTTTGAAGTTTGAAAAAAAGAAGAGATGAAGTTAAGGGCAAGATTAAAAAAAAATGGCCTCATCCACTCTACATCTCTGCTCTACAGATCATTTTCTCCTTTATTTAATAATTAATGCCAGCTACACCAGCATGTTTAAATCCTCCACAGATAAGAAATAATTAAGTTAACACCACTCAAAATGATATGTAACATCTCAATTAGTGAGAATTTTTAAGTGGTGACAAGGAGGATGAATTTATCAAAAGCTGCACTGTAGGATATTTTTTTTTCCCTGATGAAACTCAAAGACACATTCATACAGTTGCAAGAAACACTACATGTAGTGCAGTTGTATCGTCTGCTAAAATAAGTGATGTCGCTCTCAGCAATCTAGTGAATGCTCAGTGGCATACAAACAGTGCTCTTCTGGAAAACCCAACAAGATATATTCCAAATTTGAAAATTAGACATTTCCCCGGATGGTGAACCTCCCTTCATTTTCCCTCTTTTCCCACGAATACTAAAGTGCTTGGCGCGAATAAAGAGCTTTAATAGTCCCCACTCTCTGCTTGAAGCTCACGGAACTCTAATACACAAAAACAACACAAATATCCCATTCTCTTTGTGTGTGTGTCTCTTTTTTTTTTTTCTCTCCCCCCCCCCCTCCCTCTTGCCCTCCCCCTTTCTCTTCACTTTGCTGAAAGAGTTCTGTGCCCTTCTGGAAACCCACCCATGCGCCTTTGTGCGCGAATACCATACATGGTAGGAATCAGTATAAGCAAATGAAATGTGAAAGGGCGGGCCTACGCCCGCGACTCCGTTGTGTTCTGTGTCCTTCACCTTGACCACGCCTCCTCCCCTTGAGGAACCTCCCGGCTCACCTGCCTAACAGGACTCCGACCCTTCCCCAGCCAATCAGCTGAGGCCACAGCCATTACCTCACCAACTGCCCCTAGACCCCTATAAAAGCTTTGTGCCTTTGAAACTCACTCTCTCTCCCAGTATCTCACCGCTGCGTCGGTGAAGGTAGGGGATTGAGCTCGAGCTAGCTCGAATAAAGGCTCTTTTGCTTTTACATCGGACTCAGCTCCCTGGTGGTCTTTGGGGATCACGAAGTGTGGGCATAACAAAATGCACCATAAAAAAGTCATCTTCCTACAAGTACACATCAGCAAACACACTCCTTGCGTTATTTTTTGACAACTATCTAACATTTTAGTTGACCCAGAAAATTGGCACACTTTCATTTGGCTCTCCTTCATTTCACGTGCCTTATCTGAGAAATGGGGAAAATGACATAAAACACAAAAGTCCACTAAAAGCAATAGCATAGGGAAATAATTTCATCTTTTAGCTGCAACTGTCTTCATCACCCAACACTCATCATAAACATCAACATCATGTTTACATTTCCCAAACGCTTATTGCATGTCGGGCATGCTATTAAATCATTTCCAAAAACGTAAAAATAGGGCTGGTTGGTTTTCCACTAAAGAAAACATGGAAATTCCACCCTCCTAGCCCAGGAGTTGAATTTTCATGATATGTAGTTACTCCTTTCTGTCCTAAGAGGAAGACCTAAAAGCGTACATTAATCCAAATTCATAGCACTGCAGGATAATCGTTGTCTAGAGCCGTGGAAAATATCCCCAAATCAAACTTCCAGACAAAACTGGTGACCTAAGAAATAGTTTGGGCATTTGCAGAGAGTAGGCTAATAGGTGAGTGGTGGCAAATCTCTGCTGTCTCAGTTTGAGGGCACAGGCAAAGTGAAGGGACAAAGGCCTTTGTGAGTTACTAACAGCAGGACTGGCTAACATACATGTAGCATGGGATGTTCAGACCTAGCCAGGTCAGTCAGAACTGCAGGGAAATGGGTCACAGAAGACATAGGCACAGCTCTGCTATCTCCTTGCACTGTTTCTTCCAGAACTACAACCTCTCCACTTACCACTTAATAAACTATCAAACACAAGCCAGGCTGAAGATAGGTTCTGTAAAAGAGAGATTTTCCATTTTCCATTTGTCCATTTGTTCCAGTTCTTTCCCTGCCAATGACCAAATATTTAGGGACATTCATTTTTATTTTTTTTTAAGTTTATTTATTTTGAGAGAGAGAGAGAGAGAGAGCAGGGGAAAGTCAGAGAGACAAGGAGAGAGAGTCACAAACAGGCTCCACACTGTCAGCACAGAGTCTGACAAGGGACTTGAACTCATGAACCATGAGATCATGACCTGAGCCTAAATCAAGAGTCAGTGGTTTAACCGACTGAGCCATCCAGGCGCCCCATATTTAGGGACGTTTAATTTAAGTAGTTTTCCTTAAAGATTAATGGTTTATTTTCCCAAAATAGCCTGGGGTACTCTACACCACAAAAAGCCTATGTACTATACTATGCTATTTGTAGAGTATTATTTATTTATTCATCCCTTCAGATCTCTACTATGGCCTCATGACTATACCAGATTCACCTATCTTTGCACTTACCACAGAGTATTGAACGTCACCTCCCCTTTAGAGACTTTTGTCTTACTCATTTCCTTATCCTTAGCTCTCAGCATAAAGTCTAAGACAGAGCTGGTTCTCACCAAATATGTTTGAAATAAACTGAAGTAAGGCAACATATCACATTCATTTATTCATTCCTATAAAATATTTTCCAATATGTAGTAATTTTAATTCATTAAATATGACATCTAAAGTCAAGGATAGTTTCTCTTTTCCTGAATACCTCTCAGGGACTAACAACATGAAACCATTACCTAAGAGGTGCTCAAAAACTATCCTGAAGCGTTGTAGTTTTTTGAAATGCTGACAGTCTCATGCATATAATAGTTTCTAGAAATAGTGGAGGTAAAATATATTATCCAGGCTTTTTCAGAGAAACAGAATCAATAGGAATTGTGTGTGTGTGTGTGTGTGTGTGTGTGTGTGTATAGAAAGAGACTATAAGAAACTGGCTCATATAATTGGGCATACTGGAGACCCAGAGAACTGATGTTGCAGTTCAAGCTTGAAAACACTCTGGAGGCAAAATTCTCTCCTCCTTGGGAGACCTCAGTGTGTTTTCTTTTAATACTTTCAACTGATGGATGAGACCCATGATGGAGAATGATATTTACTCAACGTCTACTAATTTAAATGTTGACCTCATCTAGAAAACACCTTTCACGGCAACATTCAGACTGGTGTTGAATCAAATATCTGGTTACACTGGCTTGACAAAATTGACGCATAAAAGGAACCATCATACAAAATTGTACAATGGCATGAGAATCCCTGAAAAACAAAAAGTTTAATAACCGCAGTTCAGTGAAGAAAAGACTGTGTATAGAATTGATTCAAAACCAAGAGATAGCTTGGCAATTTACACTGACTCAACATTTGCCAAACTATACTTAACTTTTTCTACATCAAGTCTCTGTGCAATTTACATTTGTGAACTTAGGAAAGGATGGAATTTGGATGCTAACCTGCTTTTTAAATTGTTGTCACTTCTTTGCATGCCCCCTAAGCAACTTAAAACTAATGATCCACAGAGAAGCCGTTAACTTTTTGTCTCTATAATTTCTGAAAAAAAAAAAAAAAAACTCTTGGTCCACCTATTAAAATTCTAATCAGAAATCAAGATTCATCTCAAAGGTCACTTCTAGGAAATCTTCCATAAACTTACGTATGGAATAAGTAGCTTCCTGACTTCATCTGCATTTACACACTATATGGTATACATCTTTATTAAAAGTCTCATTTTATTTAAATTATTATATGTAAATCTGTCTTCAACAGCAGTTTATAAGCTCTCCTATATTAGGAGAGTTCCTTGAAACTCTAAATGTAGTTCTCAGATCACCAACATCAAAATCACCTGGGAGCCAGGCAGGAATGCAGAATCTTGGGCCTATCTCTGACCTGCTGAAAAGCTATGTGTATTTCAAAAATATTCCCAGGTAATTTTATGATATTGAAATTTGATAAGTACTATCTAGGTGTTGACATTAACAAACACAGCTAAGGCAAGATTTCTGCATTAAAGGAACCCCTGTTCTTTTTTCTAAGTTTTTAACATTTATCTTACTTAAATTGAGAGAGAGAGAGAGAGAGAGAGAGAGAGAGAGAGAGAGAGAGAAGAGGGGCAGAGAGAGAAGGAGAAATAGAGGGGGAGAGAGAGCATCCCATGCAGGCTCCACACTGTCAGTGCAAAGAGCATGTGGGGCTTGAACTCATGAACCGTGAGATCATACCTGAGCCGAAATCAAGAGTCGGTCGCTTAGCCGACTGAGTCACCCAGGTGCCCCAAAGGAATCCTTGTTCTCCTAAGGAGATTATTATCCATTCCTAGATCAGGACATGTTCTTTCATGTTAAACATTTGTAAGAGCTATTCCATATTGCCACTGATATTCAAACTCCCCTTTGTCGGCCAACCTGTCTTTATTCCTGAATTCTTCGTTTTCCAGGTCACACCTTAGATGTCAGTCTATGTACAATTAAAATAAAATATGTACAAGACCTAAAATAAGTATAAGGAAATCCAATAAATTTCTTGCCTACTCCCCTCCCACTGCCTAACCAAACACCATCAAGTTCAGTGAAAATTGTGTGTTGTTTCATATCCTTTTGTTTCCAGTGTCTATGGCTAGTGCCTACTTAAAGGCTTGACCTATCTATTGGGAAACCATCAATTCCTGAAACATAAGATTGGTCGAGGTGTCCATTCTTTGGACTGCCATGAAACATGACTGATGGCACGTTGCACTATCATTTTGCTTGTGTCTCTAGTTAACTTGTGGTCAACTTGAAAGTAGGAATCACTGTCTGTTGTACAATGTTACCTCTAGCATCTTATCCACAAACTGATGCTTGATAGCTTCTCAAAAAGTATTTGTTGATTTTGTGAATGGATAATCCTGTGAATGCGATTAGATCAATAGTAACCACACACGTAGGAAGGCATAGATTTGAAAGACAGAAATCAGCCCAGCACTTTATACAAAATTGAATTGTCAAAGTAGGAGTTCTTTGATACAAACATAGTGTTTCTTTCCTCGATTTTAACAAACGTAAGAGAGAGTTTGTTTAATTTCGTTGATTGTGGGGGTCACAAATTTAAACTTGATTTTTTGAAATTAAATCCATCACTCTCTTCTCCATATGCCAGAATGCAAGTATTAGGAAGTAGGCAGAAGTGAGGGTGAGTAGAAAAGTCATGTGCTGCCAATGAAATCAGTGGAATACCACCAGGTTCCTATTTACTTTTTTCAGGCACTCGAGTGGTCAACCAAAATCCACAAGTGAAATCTATAATCTCATGACAAAATCCCTTTCCTATATCTATTGAAAGACGTTCTGGGTCAGATTTAAAGAAATACCTCCTTAAATTTGATCAAGAATTTCCATTTTCACTTTAAGAAACATCTGCAGAGTTTGATGTTTCTCTCAGGTACTTGCAGGGGGCTTAGTTTTAATATCATTCCTCTTAATGTGTTAGCTCTTATTTTTACATAAATAGTTTAGCAGCAGGCTATATATTAAATCCTGAGGCACACTGTATTCTTAGTATTTCTGAAAATAAATAAAAGCACACAGAAGAAACATTTATGAAAAATGACACACTTTCCTATATGTTCAGCTGAAAAAACAGAGGTTTATTAAAGAAAACAAGAGATGCTTTCTAGTGGTGAAGATAATGCCCCACATAAACATGAATAAGATCAGCTCCTTGAAAAATCTCTGGATCTTGTTATGGTCAGTTTCAGAGGCTTACGGTGACAACTTTAATGATGGATTTATTATGGCGTAGGTCGTATTTGTACGATGCCTTGAAAACTAAGCACCTGGGCACAGAACTTTGCTGAGAGGACATTCGTGTGACAACTGGCATTGGGGAATGAATGCGGGACGGCCACAAATCTGCAGGCTCGTAGGGCATGACCAATTTGAGTAAACCACTTGAGTCAGCTCTGTTCAGTATCTATCTCTAGGCACTACAGAGATGCCCATCACCACGCTCCTTAGTGCTCAGAGAAAGATATTAGAAAGTCTGCCAAATTATCTTGACCTAATTAACTGGAACTCAAACTGGGGCAGTATTTTATGTAGTCTAAATCATTGTGCACTTGGGTCTGGCTATTTTCAGCACAGAGTGATGACTTCTTACTATTTTCCTCACACATAGCACTCTTACATTTTGTCAAGTATTAAACATATTTGAGTTAACCTTTCCTATTAGAGTTTAATAATTTAAAATATCCCCATATTAAAGATGAAAAAACTGAGGCATGAATAAATTAAATTGTCTGTGAGGGTTAATTGAATCCTGACTAATATACCATCTAAGCCTAGTTGTGCTCATTATGAGAAAGACATATATGATAGAGTCTAACATTATAACAGCAAAGGATCATGAACTTTCTCATAGACGGCATTACCTGATATATTTTCCCCTTTGTGGCAGTGACTACCTATTGATAATTCTCACACAGGTGAAATCGTCTTCCTCCAGGGTAACATATTAGGATTTGTGCAAATGTGCCTATGTATGAGTGGGTTTAATTTGCAAGAGTACCACACCAATAATTTTGATACCCTTACTCCCCATCCCTAGTGAGAATCACCGATCTGAAAGAATGGCATCCGTCAATTCCAGGAGGGCCTGAAGTTATATCACCTAATTATTTAGTCAAAACGAAATTACACTTTGGGAAAGCTGGGTGGCTCAGTAGGTTAAGTATCCAACTCATGATTTCATCTCAGGTTATGACCTCAGGGTTCATGAGATAGAGTCCCGCATCAGGCTCTGCACTGACAGCATGCAGCCTGCTTGGGATTCTCTCTCTTTCCTCTCTCTCTACTTCTCCCCATGCTGGCGTGCTCTCTCTCTCTCTCTTCCTCTCTCTCTCTCTCTCTCATTCTCTCTCTCAAAATAAATAAACATTTTTTAATTACACTTTGTTTTATGTAAATAAAATGGCATTTTCAGAAATAAGTATCATTGATGTGTGTGTGCAGTCGAATAAACAATACTCAATTTTTCTTAGCACCTATTATGTGAGAAACACAATGTTCAAATTTTTTTTTCCCCCCCAGGAGACTAGGCCATCACTTTACAAGATTTTATCAAACTACAGTTTTATGACTCTCCATCTTTAATGAAACTCCTTCAATTTCTTAAGTCATGGCTGTTCTCCAGTTGCCAAGAGACAATATGAGAAGTATTCTATATAGATTTAATTATTTTTCAAAGTTCTGGAGGGACATAATTGTGCTTTAACAGACAGTTAAAAGTGTCTGAAACATTCTCTTCTTTTTTATGCTAATCATGAGTCTCATCATCCTCAGAAACTAGATCTAAACTCGTCCTGCTTAGAATGTCTTCCCTAATGGTTAAAATTAGACCTAAATTGTTCTTTTCACTTCTTTGTTTGGTGACTTTTGGACACATACATTACAAATATTTGTGTTTATAGTTATATAGCACTCATTTTTTTCCCAGGCATTGTGTTAAACCCTTGTTAAATCCTCACAAAGTCCTATGAAGATAGTAGTATAATTTTTACCACTTAACAGATGAGAAAGGTAAGACCAAGAGAAAGGAAGTTGCCTGATGAGGAACACACAAATTAATGAGGGGCAGAGGCAGATTTTAACCCTGGCCAAAAGATTGCCATGGTCATACCTCTTAACAACTATGTATACCCATCTCTCAAGAAGAGAGCCATTTGTGTTTCATTTAAATTTTTCCCCCACTGGGATAGAGACTATTCTTTCCCAGAAAAATTAATAAATCCATCTGTTTCAAACCTGCCATTCAGGTATTTTAGGCCTTCAGAGCTACATTAATATGTATTTTATGTAAGAATGTAAGATTTTATAATTTGATTCTGATAACTTCTGAAACTTGTTAATTCTCAAGGTCACACTATATTTTAATTCTGTCCTTCAAGGTGCTAAATAACCCTTCCCTTCCAGTCTGATGTTATTAACTAAGTAAATGAGCATGTTTTGAAATGATTGATGGAATTATTAAATAGCACTCATCCTAAGACTAACCCCATTAGTCATGTTTCCCAACTTTGATATCGAACTATTTGGACTACAACTGTGAAACAAATTATATACCTATTTAGTGGTAATAGGGTAGGTATCCCAGATTTCTCAAGTCCTTCTGGAAGTAAAGAGTGTATTAGAAAAACACATTTCAAAATTCAAAAATAGTTGAAATCTTTTTCATTTATTGATGGTATTATTAGGTGAAGCTTCCTAAATTTTATGTAATTATTAATTATATATCAAATTACTATAGCAACTTTTCCTAATTTTTCATAATTTCTAATTTTAGTACCGGGGAAAAATTTATCTGATAGCATTTCTTTACTCATGAAATCATTCTCATTATTTTATAGTACCTAGAGGTAGTAGAGGTTTCTGTACCCAAAAACAAAATAAGACACAAATTCCTTAAACGTTTGTCATTTTTTGTGTGTTTGAACAAAAATACACATATATGGTTGGAATTGGATATTTTTCCTGAAATTACTTGTATCTGCAATTCCAAATATAAATGCAATAACTTTTCAGTTTGTAAATATATTTTTGAAAAATCCACAAACATACCTGGTCAAGAGTATGGTATTCTCTTCCTAAAATATTTTCACATTTTGTGTAGTGTCAAATTTCTACAGTAAAATAGTGTCAGTATAATTCAACTTCTTCTTTCACAAATCTTATTTTTCTTACACTTTGAGAGATTTTCAACCATCAGCTTTCTGGAGAACTATCAAGCCCTCTTGACATTGTTGTTACCGCTATGTTATTTTTATTTTTTGGTTTTTGTTTGGTTGGTTGGTTGCTTTGATTTGATTCTCCTTTTTATAATTAGAATTTGTTGCTACATTCTTCTCTGAAATTCACTGGATGCTACTATACTTGACGATTGTGCTGCCACATTAAATCAAGAAAAAGGCTGTTTTACTCTCTACATTTCCTTACGACTTTTCCCTGTGATCCTATGAGCTGATCAGGGTTTGTGTGAAATGAAGGCTTTCTAGATCTACGTGTAGCGTCCCCTCCCCTATATTAAATGAATCGGATCTGAATTGCACCTTGTTACCCACTACAGCAATTAATTTAACTTTCAGTGCATTCTGGGACTCCTGCTTTTTGTTTCCTAGACGGTACAGAACAAAGGTTGAATCGGGACCTCCTCACTACACCCAATTTGGAACTTAATTAACCACAGAAGTTAAAAGTAAGGGCGGTCCCCAATAAGCTGACAATGAAAGTTGTGGCTGCCCTAAGCCCGATAAGAAGGAAACGGCGAGTTTTAAATTGAGATCACTACCAGCATAGCCGTGGGTTTCGGCAGTGACAAACTGTAGTTACAGATTCCAACAGCCCCTGATGAAAAGCTGTTCTCATTCCCTAATGCTTTATGGGAGAGCTGCAGCTGCTTGGAATATTTTTCAAGCAGAAAGCCATCATCATGACAACACCAGAGTAAAAGAGGGCAAAAAAAATTTCTTTCTGGTAGGGAAATAAAGACATCTTAAGCTTGACTTCAAAAGCTCTCTACAGCAAACAGTAGCTGTGGAAATACCGTTTCATCTTTGCCTCTGGGATATTATTAAGCTTTTCTGGTAGCTCTAACTGCAGGAGAAGGGATTACAGAAGTTGCTGCTGTGTAGCTGCCTGCCATACAAATATCTGGAAAAGCTGGGATCGTGGGCTTGTGTTCGGGCCAGTGATTAGCCAACCCCAAGAAACTGACCTGGTAATGAATACAACAACACGCCTCTTTTTACACCGTACAAATAAAAACAACGCAAGACACTTCCATTTCTTGTTGAAATGTCAAAGACTTCTCTTCCGTAGAAGTTTGCTGAACACAGTCAGGGTCAGTTCTAGCTACACCTACTAACAGCGTGCACCGTGGAGCAACCCCATTCACACGGTATCAGTTTCGGTTGTGTGTGCGTCTCCATGATGAATCCCTCCTTTCAAAGGTTGGGGCTCAGTTGTTTAAAAATCCACCAGCAGCTGCAATGACCCATGCAGTCCTTGTGTAGAAACGACACCATCTCGTTTTAGCATAGAGGGCAAGGAACTCAATAAAAATTAGTAGTCGAAGGTGCTTTATGGCTTATTTGATTCAGCTGCTCAGTAGGTTTTTTTCAAAATCATTTTGCAGTGGAATGTAACTAATGTCCATTTATGTGGACGGATTTGATGTGGATGGATTACTTGTTATTTTGAAAAAAAAAGGGAAAACAAACCAATTTCATTTTTTAAAATGAATTAGTATGTGTAGAGTGCATTTAAACATGTCATCAAAGACTTGTAACTGAGATGGAGTGAAATTTGGTTGCTCTGCGTAAATAATAGCCACGATGTGGCTAATCTCCTAACAAAATAAAACTAATGATGGTTACTAAATAATAGCTACATGTCTTTACAGTTGGCATTTTGTTCTTACAGATTAAAATGTGAAAATGAATCCGAAGTGTAAGATGCATACATATATATTATATTAGTTGTGGAAAAAATGCAATATACTTAGCAGTTGAAATTTATCTTCTCAGAACAAAGAAAAGTCAGAACACACAACAATGGACCTAAAACATGCAATCAAGATTGAGCCATAAGGTATTTTGAAACATAGAAGGAAATTTATTTTTAATGAACATTAACATTAACTTGAGTTGACTGTTGTCAAAAGCTGGCACAGTTAACAACCCTTTTATAGATACAACTGATTAAAATAGATTGCTATTTTTAAAAGACCTCAATAATTAGATCTTTGTAATTGGTTTATATTCTTAATTTTCCTATGCAGTTGCAGTTTCAAGAAATCACTGTATGATTATTCTCTGATCCCCTGCCTTGTCTGGATTATCAGTGAGGCATATTGGTGCACCCTCGCCATTGTTATTTTTCTTAGTTTCATTTTTATCTATTTTATTATTTCAACTGCAATACATTTCACGATCCAATAAGCACTTTCCAATAAGAGAGATTTATAACAAAGGAGGACCATATAGTAAATCCATCTCTCCCAAATTTGTACCAAAAATGCATGCTTTTAAGTGAAGACATTAGAGTGTTTTTGTCTATTATTTTATTTTCTTGTTTGAGGCTGCCTTTAGACCATAAACAGTGAGGTCTGACCTTGCATATCAGTATATTTGAATAACCATACAGTAAAAAAGCAACAACTAAAAATATTTACTCCACTAATCTGAAGAAAAAAGTATATCTATATACATACATGTATATGTATATCTATCTATCATCTATCAACTTGAAAGAAAAGATGATATGGCTCTAAAATATGGGTTGATAGTATTGTAAGACTTTTTAAAAATTTTTTTTTAATGTTTATTTATTTTTGAGAGAAAGAGACAGATAGAGCATGAGTGGGGGAGGGGCAGAGAGAGAGACACACACAGAATCCGAACGAGACTCTGGACTCCAAGCTGTCAGCACAGAGCCCGACAAGGGGCTCAAACTCACAAACTGCAAGATCATGACCTGAGCCAAAGTCGGACGCTCAACAGAGTAAGCCACCCAGACACCCTAAGACTTTTAAACATAACACTTGAAGGTTTTCATGAAAGTTTTCAAAATGCCAAGTTTTTCAAAATATTAAGTTTATTTCAAACAATCAGCTGCTTTGGAAACATCTGTTTAATAATGGCTATTAAAATGCTATTTAAATGAATTAAAAGTTATTATAAAATATACCCATGAACATTAACTTAGACTTAAAATGGTTTAAAGTTCTGGGGTTCCTTTTTCAGAAATAACTATTTGCATTCCATCTCTTGACACAGAGCTTTAAATATCAAAGTGCTTTGATGAATAATAAATACAAATATAAATGAATAAACGATCTGATGCCAGGAAAGAGGCAGATAAATATTCAAAGGAGGTGACTTTGTGTTTTGTTTTGTTTTTTTTTTATTTTATAATGTATTTTGCATTTGGCCTAGTCAACAAATAGATGAAAAAGGAAAAATAAAATAAAATATTTACACATAAGCTACTGTTGTGGTTCCTGTGTTTCCTGACGAGCCTGAGGTGCATAAATCCAATATTCTGTTCAGCAGGATGACGATCCGGCTTTTGCCATCATATGGGGGGCAAGGGAGCTATGAATGGTGGGATTTCCAGAGTGATTTTAAAAGTCAGTCCTCAATGCAGAAGAGAAACTGTATTTGATTCCACTGTGGCTGTTGCTGCTCAATCAAATTTATTGCCAGCATTAGGGCTGGTGGAAGGGACGAGCACCAGGCTCTGCTTGGGTGCTTCGCTGCTTCAGAAACACAGGCCGTAAGGCAGCCAGAATCCAACGAGTCCTGTGCAGGGATTATGGCACGGGAGTGAGTATTCTCTGGATCTGAATTAGAAAACTTCAGAGAAAGGTGCTGATTTTGTATGACATGCTAGGAAAGTTGAAATATATAATCAGAAATACAGACTCCATCACTGGTTCCCTATTTGACTGGGAAGGTCATGAGTCAGGCTGATGAAAAGTAAAAGGCAGAGAGTTAAAGTTTTTCTCCTGCTGTGATCAGATGTTCTTAGGATTCCAGCAGAGGTAATCTTTAAAGGAAACATGGCAGAGCTTTGGAAGGCTTTGTGATCATGACCCACCAGTAGCCCATAGGCTCATTGGAGGGGCCAGTTAGAGCTAGCCTCTGGTCAATTTTTATCCTGCTATTCTTAGATACTCTAAAATTATAGACCTCAGTCCCTGAGATAGGACTTTAACTCCCACCATGCAGAGGTGCCAGAAATAAAGCACCAATGATTTTATCTTAAAACTAAGATAGAAGCATATACATCCATGTCCTCTATAATATTCCAAGCTCAAAAATAATTTATATTTTAAGATGATTTATAATTTTCAATTGGCTTATAGACACTACAGATTTCAATTCCCAAAACAATCTTTAGAGTGATAATTAACATTATAAACTCTCTTTCATTTTCTTTTTTTTCTCTTTTTTCCCCTCTTTTTTTTTTTTAATGGAAAACAAGTGTTTGCAAGGAAGGAAGACGTGACTCTCTAGCAAGTAAACAAGAAATGAACACAAGCTTCCAGGCCCTGGTGTCATATCTGTGCAGGCATTAGTATTTGTGATGTAGTAGAATTGCTACTAAATCTGGACTGTTCACAGAAGCCTTCTCAACACAGTACTCTCACACAATATTCTCAGGATTCACAGTATTCTCAGTATTCTCAGAATAGCAGAGCAATTCACACAAGAGAGGAAACAAACGTTACCATTCCACTCTCATGGACCAGTGAAAAGCAGACATCGGCACACAGAATGCTCGGGTGCAGCTTCACCGGCTTCAGGTAAATAGATTTAAGTAGAAGCATATCCGAGCCATAAGCAAATGCAGTATCAGATGAGTTTGGATGCACGACATTCCTATGGATGTCACTATTACGCATACTCAAGAAGTAAAAGAAAATCAATACACTTCTTTCCTGTCGGTTGTGTTTTCATGGTAGTGTGAGTCTAGCGATTCTGAAGATCTTTTATACGTGTTTTCAAATTGAGCAAATGAGTAAGTATGTTGGTGTTTGGAGTCAAGGTTTTCATTTTGAACGAGGAGGCGTACAAATATGGACTAGGGAAAAACAAGTAAGAACCCAGGGGTGAATTGAAGCTGGAAATAGCAGTATATACTTGGTGTGCGTGTAAACACACAAACATGCACATACATTCACAGATATTTTAGTTCTGTGGGCTAAATAGGACTAGAAGCAACGATCTCCCAGTAGCAATCAACACACTTGTATCTTGATTTGTAAATATGATTCCCCACTGAAAGGAACCAGGACTTCTTGGGGGAATTTACTGGCTTCATTTTAGGACTAGAAGATGAGCCTGGAACATCTTGCAGAGTGTCAACAGGTGTAATAGTGATTAACAATAATAATATTGACAGAGCCAAAACAATAAGAGTCCGTTGGAAGGATTACTACTGCGAGAATCTAGGTATTTTGAGTATAAAAATAAATAATGACAGAAATGGAAAATAATCCACTGAATAAAGCAGGAAATAATTCACGCTGATAATAAAATATTATAGGTGATTATGATGATGATGATAGATAGATAGATAGATAGATAGGTACGCACACACACATAAATAGAAAAGAAAGGAGAGTCCTTTGTTCCAGTAGAATGTCAACTGACAAATATGGAAGAAACAATGATGAGAGAAAATCACCATTTTTCTACCATCATAGTGAAATTGGTTCTGGGAAGAAGCTTAAATGGATGCTAAGTCTTGCCATAAAAATTTATGACAAAAGTATCTCCCCACAGATTGGTTACCATTTGTAAGGGAAGAAAGTTAACAAATTAGCACTACCTGATAATTTTACTTTTGTGAATTGGCTCAGTATGTATGTGTTCAATAAATTGGTAGTTTCCTAGTAGGCACGAATAAACCAATAAGTTATTCAGATCATTCTGCTAGCTGTTACAAAACAAATTCTTGTTTTGTTCAAATCAACAAAATCTTGTTGATCTCTCGTGATTTCCCTGTCTTAGCTGGTTTGAAATGACACAAAACTCTTCCAGGTATTAACTGCATCTGGGTTTTATTTACAAAGGACATTTTTGTTCAAGAACGCTGAATTCATCTGTCCCCAGGTCACTAAGAACACCTTGAGGTGACTACAAATAATTGACTCCACAGAAAAATCACATGATGCAAACATCTATCCAGGTTCAGAAGCAAAACTTCTTAACTAAAAAAGGAGAAGAATCATGATCATCGCCATGATCACAACACATATGCAGCTTTCACTATGTGATAATTACCTCCTATGCATTATGTAATTCAACATTAAACTGGGTATTCTTGAAGAGCCCATTTTAATAATATTTATGAATTTTCTCCCCCAATTTATTGCCCCTTGAATGCGTTTGTGTGAATCTTTATGCATAAATATATTCTTTGAAGAAATTCACCCATTACAAAATGAAGCATATTTTTACCAGACAACCCAGCAATCATGCTTCTTGGTATTTACACAAAGGGGTTCAAAACATACTCACATAAAAACCTACACGTGATGTTTTTAGCAGCTTTATTCATAATTTTCAAAACTTGAAAACAACCAAAATGCCCATCAGTAGGTAAATGAATAAACAGTATTATATCCAGAAAATGGAATATTGTGTAGCACTAAAAGGAAAGGACCTATCAAGCCATGAAAAGACATGGAGGAAGCTTAAGTGAGCATACTACCAAGTGAATGAAACCAAACTGAAAAGGCTGCATACTATAGGATTCTACCTATATGACATCTTGGAAAAGGCAAAACTAAGGAGAGAATTAAAAGATCAGTTGTTGCTAAGTGTTGGGGGAGGGATACATAGGCAGAGCACCGATGATTTTTAGAGCCGGGAAGTAACTCTAAATGAAACTATAATGGCAGGTACATGCCTTATATACTTGTGCAAACCTAGAGAACATACAACACCAAGAGTGAATTCTAAGGTTAACTATAAACTTCTAGTGACAATGATGTGTCAGTGAAAGTTCATTAATTTAACAAATGTGCCACTCTGGAAGAGGACATTGAGAGTGGAAGATGCTTTGTATGTGTCCGGGCAGGGTGCATATTGGAACTCTGTACTTTCTATTTAATTTTGCTGTGAACCTAAAACTGCTCTAATAAAGGTAGTCTTGGAGCGCCTGGGTGGCTTAGCCGGTTGAGCATCCGACGTGGACTTTGGCTCAGGTCATGATCACGCAGTTTGTGAGTTTAAACCCCACACTGGGTTTGCTGCTGTCAGCGCTGAGCCTACTTCAGATCCTCTAGCCCCCTTTCTCTCGGCCCCTCCCCTGCTCATGCTGGCGCTCTCAAAAATAAATGTTAAATTTTTTTTAAGAGACAGTCTTTTTTAAAAGTTATTTCTAAAGAAAGTATGATGATATTTTGAGATACACAAATGTGAAAATTATACTATAGCTTTTTACATCTGAAGCAGTTATTATTATTCTAATATATAGACTGTTGACTCCTCCCATAATGATTAAAACTCCATTCAAATGTCCCTTTGTTGACATAAGAAAGATTAACAATTGGGAGCTAAGACTCTATTATCTTAGAGTAGGGGATTTGTACTGAGAAGAACCATTTCAAATTCTAGTTCTGTTAACTATAACTATATGATTTTAGGAAAGTTGCTCAGCATCTCTGAGCCTTATTTTTCTCATCAGTAGGAATAAAAAAAATCTGAATAGTTGTAAAATGCCAATTTCACAGGGCTGTTGTTGTAAGGATCAAATTATAGAGGGAGTGGATGTTCAAGTTCTTTATAAAGTAATGGCCAATCATTGGTATATTTGGATGATCATTTCAAGGATAATCACCCATACCATTCTAGAATCATTTTATTAAATATCAGAAGAAAGTCATATAAATCTCAAATGGATAAAATAACCTCAGAAAAATATGTGATGAAAATCACGGCAGTGAAACAAATTTGTACTGTAATGAAAAACTACGGACTAAAATACAATCTTGATATGACGACTCTTTCCCACTTTTTTTATATGAAAGACGCTGATTCTGGGAATATGGTGCTATATTTTCTTTTAAAATGTATCAATATTATTATAGCATATCAAAACTTCTGACAGGTTACAGGAATTCTGACAGATCTCAAACACTGCCTTACAATAGGTTTAAATTTTCCTAGAAATTTAAATGAACTGTTAGTAATACCTTAAAAAGTGCTACATGTTATATAATAAATAACTGAGTATGAATATAAAACACTTTAAATCTGGTGTTTTATATTGTTGAATAATGATAGCAATCTATCACAATTTTTATAAAAGGAGACCTATAAATCCAATAAAAATTGAGGGTGACTATTTGATGACCAACTCAGAAGATAATTTTAGTCATAAAAGCTATGTTGGGTATGGAGAGGAAAGTAAAATAACAAAATATTGATGAATGTGATGAAACCATCAAAAACAAAATTAAACAACAAAGAGGAGAATTACAAATTTTTTTCAAAAACGAAAACTAAAAAAATTAAAAACCTTAATTACAAACTTTTCAAGCATGTTATAATAATTACTTAAACATTAACAGAAAAGCGTAAACACGGCATGCATATATTCAGAAAAAAGAAATATAAATGATATGTAAACTCATGAAAAAATATTTCAATCTTTCTATTAATTACAAACTTTCCAATTATAACAACAGTTACTACTGTTAAATAACAAGTCAGTAAATATTTTAAAAGTTATACGTAGTATGTGTGCACAGGAAGACTTATCAATATACTCTACTAGTGAGAGCATCAAGTGGTACGACCTTTCTAGAAAGTAATATTTCAATACACAGAGCAAGGTCTATAAAAAGTTCATACCCTTTAGTACAGCAATTTCTCTTCTAGAACTCTATCCTAAGGAACTAATAAAAAATCCAGACAAATGTTTAATACAAAGGTGAAAATCATGACCTATTTATAACAATAAAAACCTATGAGCAACCTGTCTAATGTTTAGATAATGACTAAATTTATTTTGCTATAGTTATAAGATAGAACATGTGGTCTGATTAAATGTAGGTTTTTAAATAGTATATAATGACATGGGATAAAGCTTACAAAGGTAGCTAAGTTAAAAATAAGGGCACAATTCTGTATCAAGTCTGCTTACTCTTAATATGTTATATATAAATATTTAATTATAATTTCAAATACATAAATTTAGGATATAGAAAAACATATATGAAAGTAATGACAATTTCCTCCATAAAATAATTTTAATACATATTTTAATTGTTACGTATATTCTAAATTCTTTACAATGAGAAAATTAAAAAGGTATAATTAATATAAGAACATACATCTTAATATATTTGATCACATTTTCTCATCAGCCCTCTTATCATTGATATTAAAATAGAATTTAGGGGCGCCTGGGTGACTCAGTAGGTTGAGAGTCCAACTCTTGATTTTGGCTCAAGTCATGATCTCGTGGTTGGTGAGACTGAGCCCTGCATTGGGCTCTGTGCTGACAGCAGAGCCTGCTTGGGATTCTCTCTCTCTGCCCCTCCCCATGCCTTGCACATGCTCTTGCTCTCTCTCTCTCAGTAAACAAACTTAAAAAACAATATTTTTCACAAACAAAATAGAATTTAAGTGTTAAGAGATGGGGAAAGTGACAGGTGTGGACTAGCGTCTCAGCCTACACTATCGGCTTAAAGAAGTTAAGGTTACACATATTGCTTGACACTAACTGGGATGAGCCTGCTTTTACCTCCTCTATCCTCCTCCCAACCCTACCAAAACCACGGTTAGGGAGAAACTTCAATCCTTCCTTCCATGTATTGGTCTGAGATTGTTGTGTCACCATTTGTTTTAATTTGTGTTGAAGCAATTGAATTTTGACTAACAAGCTGCTTTCCGATTCCGAGACATTGAATCTGTCTCAGGAGACTCGCACAAGGGGCTTACACTGTGTCTTTAGAAATACCTTGAGTATTTTTGATGATACCGAAACTATAAGTATGAAGCTGGAAGCCCAGCCTCTCTGTGCATAAACTGTTCTATTTCTTTGACTTTAACTGGTTTATTTCCTTAATATGCCCTTATTTTCATCTTAAAGTAACAAAATATTAATGTAATAGAAATATTTTCTGTTTAAATTTATTAAATTCAAGTCACCAAAAACCTTATGAGACTGTACATGCATACTTGAAATTATTTGGTACACAAGTGCAAAGCATTCACTATATATTTTCAATAGCCACTGTTTTTGCCCTGAAATTGTAAAGAACCATTTTTTTCATAACAAAAGGAAGAAGCATTTTTTGTTTGTGTGCTTGTTTTTGCTAGATGTCGTATTCTATGAATATTGTTTGAGGACTATTTGACTATGTCGGGTTTTTTTTTTCCTTCTATTACTTGTTTTCATAGAGATGGAAGCATCTACCAGACTAAACATCAGTGTTAAAACTCCTTTTGCCAGTCTTCACTTGCAGTTCCCATCTGCAAATTGAACGCTCCCAATTTTTAAGCAGCATAGCAATTGTATTCTCATCAATACATTCCATAAAAATGTGTCTCGTGTAACAGAATATAGAACAGCTAGACACCTAATAAAAGAACATACTCAATTTCTTTATTTTAGACTTGCGAGAACAAGAATAGTTTTCCTCATCTGTGTTTTCCCTTAGAATTCCAGTGACTCTGCTACCTTTCCTGGTTATTTTTGTTGAATTTTTAATCATGTAACAATCTACAACTGTGCTAACATTTGTTATGAATACACTTGCAATGGCTTTAAAACAGCCCTGGTTTTAAAGTCTGTGTCTGTGATAGTCTGTGTTTGTGGGGGTCACATTTGAAGGGAGGGAGCTTTGTGGAATAAACAAACAAATAATAACCACTTCAAATAAGTGACTATCTAGGACTTCATTGACTCTGCACCTTAGAAGGAGGGATCTCGTAGGAACAAATACATGTGACCTGGCCCTTAGAGGTTTTGCTTTGCAATCTAAATTCAAACTTTCACTAACATAGGTGTGACCAAAGACTTCAACTTCTTCATTTTAGTTTCCATGCTGTAAACAATAATGAGCAGACCACAGGAGCAAGTTAGATGAGCTCTAAATGGAATAATCGTACGTTTAGTAAGCTGTTTCTCCCAATATTTCTTTATTTTACTCTGTCTGAATTGTCTCCATGCCTTGCAATGAAATAGAATGAGAGGCCAAGGAACTTTATAATTCACCCTTCAGATGTGTTACTTTTTTTATGGGAAAAATCTAATACTAGAGCACATGGATTGAATAACCAGAAATCTCACAATAGAACAAAATAGAATCTCTGGTATAGAACTCCCCCTGATCTAGTTTTCCACTTGAGGACTCTTGCCCAACCCCTAAGGAGTCGTTTCCTACTACCATATGGAATAATAATAACAATAATAAAATGTTGTCCTCAAAGTAGACATGGAATAAAAGTAGAAGTAAAGAAAATCTAGAGGGTCATAAAAGAGAGAGCAAGTGTAAATATGTGTTTATGAACTTATGAGGAAGGAGAAAGAACAGTTTTGCAACAAATAACCTATTATTCCAAGTACCCAATAAATATTGAAGACAGGTATCCTTGAACCTAAATAGTGTAAACAAGGAAGCTAAATTGAAAATTAGATGGTAAATATAACTTATCAAATAGGACTATAATAATTGTTATAGTAATTAGACGATTAGTTGATCCCTATGTTGGTTTAGATAACATCACTCTAAAGAGGATTTTGGAATTATCTAAAAATATTTTTATATTAGACAATGTAATTATTTCAGATACAAATTTACAATAAATTCTAAAATATTTTAGAATCTCCAAATTCTGTTTGTAACACAAACAAGTCAACCATTTGGCACAGGAAATGATATTCCCAGACTTTCTCCTTATAGAAAAATGTGCAGTTGTAAAAGCATGAGGAAACATGATCAAGAGTAGGTATCTGGGTTGCATGAACTGTAGTATAAATGTCTTTCTACCCAAAGGCAGAGAGGCAGGAATTTGGGCTCTATGCTCTGCTACTCAACATCACGTGCTGTCAAAACTATCTGAACAAAGTTTTCCAGAAATGTAATGTAATGATTCCTATAGTGGCCCATTACTCTAGAAAGTTTAGTTTGGCAATTTAGTATTGCCTTATAAGTTCTCTTACTGTTGTTCATGGATGATTCTGGAGGCTCATTTTCTACCCACACTCTTTGTGCCAATAGTTAGCAGAGAGCTATCTCAGCAGTGTAAGATTTCTCATGCGGACAGACTGGATACAACAGGGATGCTTCCAAACAGGGAATTTCCATTACTATGTAGTGGAATAGATGTTCCCTCCCTCTCCCTCATTTCTTCCTTTCCGAGCACATACATTCATATAGCATTTTGAGAGTGGAGCCTCTTTACGGGAACCTTAGCTATGCTACATACAGATATTTATGCCTGGCCTAAACTGGGGGATAACAAGAGTGCAGGGTCTTGTGTGTACTCAAGTAACTCCTTGTTTGTAAAATCCTTACACCACCCCCCCAAAAAAAAACCCAAAAAACTTCTCTCTATATGTGTACCACGTGGCACCAGTGGCATGGGTCTCTAACCATTGAATGGAAATCTGAAAAACTGAAACAAGGCTTAAAGCTAGAAAGGAGGCATACCCATATCAATCCAGACAAAAATCTATGAGGATGTGCAATAGAGAAGATTTTCTGCTTTTGCACCCAGTGTAATAAAATCATCTTTGATGGCAGAATGATTTGGAAATGTAATCAAATACATAAAATTAAGTAACCAATAAGTATGTGTTGAATTGATTTTATCATTTGTCCTTCCTTATCCCTTTGATTTTTTTTTTCTATATCCTCCCTGGATTTACTATTTTCAACTCTGTAGTGCTAAATGCTATAAATATGCAGTTTTCTGTAGAACTCTTTGATCTTTTTGAGGAAAAATGCTGTTGAAATTTGATGAATAATTAATGAGAACTTGACAGCAATCAGTCAATTAATCAGCAAGGATATGCCAAGTGGATTATGCTATGATAAGCATCCAGTAAAATAAAGAAAAAAATATAACTTATGGTGTTAGGACTTCAAGAGTTTACAACCAAATGAAGAGATAAGTCATGTATATCTCAAATGGGAAGCATATGTCTGAATATTTACTTATTTAATTGATAATAGTAAGACTATATAAAACAGTAACATTAAATTGAGAATTTTAAATACATTTTAGTTGTAAATATTGAAGTACATACTTTTTTGAATAATCCACAAAACTGATGCTAACTATGAATTCTGAACTATTGTCAAAATTGATACATTTTCCATGTTACTTTTTTTTTTTTTCCAAATCATCTGTCATGACTTGTAATGAAGTACGAGAGAAGTCTAATACTGGTTCCAAAATGTTGGAATCTGTTGTATGCATTCCAGTTTTAGGAATAGCATTTTTTTTTAATCACAAAGCTCAGTGAATTTAATTAAATCTCAACTGCCTCAAAGCAATCCTTTTTATTGTACAAAATTGCACTTATCATTCAGATTGCAAAAACCATATAAAATGCTACTGTCTTTCAAAACAAGAAATTTACATATAGGCAATAAGTAAAAAGGTCCATAACATGGCCCAGAAATGCCATTTAAGCTTTCTGATGGATGTTTTAAAATCAGTTCAGATCAGTGTATGGTGAATTATGTGGATGCCTTAGAGAATCTATGTTATTCAAGGGCCTGAGATGATAGAAGTCATCTTAAGCATACATGTTCTCAACAGTAGAACAGAAAGGCAGTGAATGCCAAAGTAGAGATAACTCTGTGAATATAGAAGTTCAGACTATACTAGCATATGTTTTTCCTTCTTTCATATTTTTATTGCTTTCCCATTCCCCTTCTTCAACCTCAGTATCCTTTAGTTTGATCTCAGGTAATTATCTCATAAAGTAATTGACCTAATAGCATGAATGACCAATACTTTTAAATACTTTGTGGTTGTCAACATGGGTGTGTGTATGCGTGTGTTGTCAGATAGATAGACAAAGATATCTTTGTACAAATGTCTATCTATCGATTGATATATCATCTATCTTTCTAATTATCTATCTAGTATATTTAGAGAGAATAGTTCTGTTGAAATGTAGGCAGGCAGGAAATCTTCTCATAACTTTGTCATTCTAAATTGGGTATTCCGTCCCACCCCCTCCTATTCCATTCTTTCCAACAATAATGTAAAATGCATAATTTTGGAATTATTTAGCACTTTGTTACCTTTATTCATTTCAACATCACGACTTTGTAGGATATAAGGGTATCCTCTGGGAAAAATCAGCAGAATTAACAAGGGAATGTACAAGCATTCATATGGATAGAATGAAATAGTCTTGTTGAATTATTCCCATATTGCTGCTGTGACATAGCTTGTCTGTTTAGAATAATAGAAACACAGTAATAGTGAATTAGTAACATGAACATATCCAGAAAAATAAATCTTATTAAAGCAACAAGTTTTACAGGATGATGCTCTCTTAATTTTACCCACTCTGGGTAAAATAATTCATGCTTTCCAATTTCATCAATATTTTATTTAATTTTTTATGATAATAAATACTTATTATTACAAATAGGAAAAAAACTGTTTCTAAAAATAGAAACAAAAATTTCTCCCACTGACCAAAGAAAACTTCACTTGGTGTTATCACTCCTTACATATGTACATATCCACGACATATATATTTATGCACACACACACACACACACACACACACACACATACTGTATTCTTATTACCAAATTGAAATCATGTTCTATGATTTATGTTCAGTTTATGCCTTCTTTCCCATATGTATTTGCACGTTTTTTAGGCTTTCTGCAAGGGAAACTTCCAGAGTCCGTACTTCATTGATATCAATCACGTTCACTTTCATTGATCATCCCTTTTTCATTTGCTCAGACTCTAATGGATTTTTTTAGAAACATTCTTCTTCAGATTATTAATTCAATTTCCCTGAACGATTAATGCTTTTTTTTAATCACCTCACTTGTGGATTTTGATTCTGCTCTTGCTGTTTTAGTTTCTTTGCAAGAGTTCAATGTATCATTC
The DNA here is from genome assembly GCF_018350175.1 of Felis catus. Taxonomy (NCBI): domain Eukaryota; kingdom Metazoa; phylum Chordata; class Mammalia; order Carnivora; family Felidae; genus Felis; species Felis catus. Next base: position 82,449,610 of record NC_058372.1, read on the forward strand.
AAGTCTTTTTCCAACTCTGCTGCTCTTTAGATTTTCACCTGTTTAACTTTTATCATATAATATTCTCTCCAAAAGGCTTTTGGTTTCTGATTCCCTCTGAAGCTATGGGGTCTTCTATTGCATTGATACATTTTCTATTATTTTCTTCTGTTTTTTTTTTTAAATAGGAAATAATTATGGAAGTATGCTCTTTGAAACATGAGGAATGGATCCTCTTTTCTGTGTGTGCGTGTGTGTGTGTGTGTATTCACAAGTGATAGCTATCATATTTTATGTTATTACTAAAGGAAAATGCTACTACTACTAGGCATTCTCTTTCTTTAAAGTTATGTGGTCAAGTACAGCAAGAAAAAATCTCATCTTTCTGGTAGGATATTAGAAAATTTTACTGCCTTTATGATTGTCCCTTTACAATATTTCACAATCTGCTTCTTTTTTATTCTGTGTCCAATAGCCATAACAAACCATAGACCTTAACCAATGGAAAGACCATTAGAAGAAGACAAGGAGAAATAAACCAGGTCAATAAGATCTTTCTTCCTAAAGTGGGGAAGTTTGTTTTGAGATTTTCTCCAGTAATCTTACATTGTTCATATCGGCTCTTGGTTATATAAGCACTTAACATAAAATTGTGGGTACTCTCAAAATCCTGGAATAAAAGAATTACTTAGACCCACCCACCCCTTAAAATATTTTCATGAAAGATAATAATTTGAGCTTCTTCTTCAGTGGAAATTTTACTGGGAAGTTGAGCATACTGTATCAGAGGCTGCTAACCAAAAGTTTTGTTTTGTTTTGTCTATCCTATATGTTCTTTTAAATTTTTAAATATATTTTTAGATAGGATTTACTCAAGTTGAAATCTATAATATCCATACCTTATCAAGAAAATATAACTATTTTTGAAGAATTACTAAATATATATTATAGGAAAAACCATAGATATTCACCATGCAACATACATATATTTTATGTGCATATTTATGTATATATATATATATAAATATATATATAAATGCATATATTTTATGGATGTGGTAAAATAAGAAACTCATTTTGTCTTTGTTCCTGGGCTTGGCACAAAGCTCTTAAAACCCCTGGAATTTTCTGAGTGGTAAGAGTGTCTTTTGTCTTTGACAAGGAGCCCTTTCCAAACACATCTGAGTTTATGCTAAAGAAATGACTTTTGGAAAGCCCCTACATAATCCAAAGTTAAAGGTTGGCTGCCAGGGGAATGAATCTTGACTAGAGGATCGGAACTTTTAGCCCCACACTCTAGGGAGAGGAGAGAGGCTGGAGATTGATTTCAATCACCAATGGTCAACGATTTAATCTCTCATGCCTATGTAATGTAGCCTCCATAAAAACACGAAGTGATGGGGTTCGGAGATATTCCAGGGTGGTGAGCATGTGCAGATGCAAGAAAAGTGATGTGCTTTCACTGCATGAAAACTCCACAGTCCTTCCTATGCACCCTGCCTTATGCATCTCTTCCACTTGGCTGATAGTGAGTTATATCCTTTTATAATAAACTGGTAATCTGGTAAATAAACATTTTCCTTAATTCTGTGAGCCACTCAAGCAAATTAATTGAACCCTAGGAGGGAGTCGTGAATAACCTCTGATTTATAGCTGGACGATCAGAAGCACAGATGGCAACCCGAACTTGCTATTGGCATCCAAAGTGGCAGACAGGGGCGTCTCGTGGGACTGAGTTTTTCATCTATGAGATCTGATGCAGTCTGTAGGTAGACAACATCAGAATTGAGTCAAATCGTGGGACACCCAGCTGTTGCAGAATTGCCTGGTATGGGAAAAATTAACACATTCGGGGACCAGAAGGGAAGTGGTGTTGTGATAGAGTTGAGTGCGGTATGAAGGAAAACAATGAAGTCTTTCCTTTTCCATACATACATAAACAAAAGGATGTGTGTGCATATATTTTAGCACATATTCATTTTTCCCGCTTTGAATACTATAAATGTCCACAACCTGTTCCTAGTTTGAGTACCCTGTTTGTGTGAAATTTTTCTCTGTCTCACTGAAGTAACTGGTTGGAGGATTTAAACCGTGTGTGTGTGTGTGTGTGTGTGTGTGTGTGCGCAGGCAGGGGGAAGGTACAACTGTGATTTGGGTTGGAGGTGAAATGGAGAAAACATCTAGATGGCAGAATGAGGTTAGACATTGGGTCAATGAAACCTGTGTTAGTACCTCAGCACTTCCATGAATGAGATGAATGATCTTCATTTCTCTTAGTTTTTTATCCAAAAAAGTATTGAAATTAAATGAGCAGATGCTCTGCACCTATTAACTCTTCATGTGCTCACTTTTCTCATAAATATGAATATTACAGTGTCTCTTGTGTAATTAATTCTATTATCCTCTCTGACTACTGCACTTTAGAGTATCCTTCTGAACTCTTTCATGATGACTATCGTACAAGGTTAACAAATAGGCTGTTACCAAAAAAGATAAAGATAAGGAGATATATTCTTTTTGGAATTTTTTACTATATACATGATACATTCAAAACTTTGGAATTGAACAATCATCAGTATTTTTCTCCTGAACCAATATTTATTGACTTGTGGTTATCAATAGTGTGTGAACCTTGTCCCGAACAGTACAAAAATGCAGATATAATTTTCTCAAAAGTCTGACTTCATTAATACATCCACTCAACGATATTGGATGCCTGCTGTGTTTAAAAATTTTGTCTGTCTCTGGACTCCATTTGAGAAGCAAATATACTTCACACTTTAGTCTTTGTTAAAATGGATAAGTTAACATACAGTTAATGTAAATTTACATGTAAATAAAATAATGTGGCTTTTTAAGGTAATGTATAAAACAGAGTAATGAAATCAAACAACTTCAGTGAAATTAAAACTTTGCCATGTCCTTGTGGTAGTAGAACTCTGAGTAACTCAACAATTGTGCAAATGATGCATTAATGGGGACTATGGTATGGGACCTGGAGACTGGATACAATAGCAATAGGGAACCCAAAAAAGATTCACTTTTAGTGTCACACTAGAAGGTTCTTTCATGGTATAATCTTGGGTAGGACAATGAATTCAAGTAAATGACTTTGGAAGCTTTTTGCAACATTTAAAAATGTTATAGAAATAATAATGTTACCATGATGAAAAATATACAAATAATCTAAGAATATAATATTTTAATCTTCATCTTTAAAAAATGCTTCTTATGTAAATATTTACATTTAATTTCTATTAACTGTCAAAGAAAAAATGCACCAGACATTTATTTAAAACAGCCATGAAGGTTTTATTCAAGATGATTGCAACAGGAATCAAGGTTATCATAATAGAGGAAAGAGACTGAACTCTGCTCAGCTTAAACAAAGAAACAAACAAAAGGATTTGTAAACACTGGGGCAAGCTAATAGCAAAATACTGAAGTACGTTGGGGAGGGAAGGTTGGTCAATGTGATTAGGCCAACTGTGTTTGCTGATCTGTGCTTACCAGAGAAGGTAGGTATCTGTCCTCCCACAAAGACTGGGAGAAGGGGTCCCTACTTTCTTAATGATTGAATTTCAAAAGGATGTCTCCCAAGTTCTTAAAAATGACATCCCTGGAAGAGTTTATAATTGTAAGTTTCTAAAGCAAATGCTCTAAGAAAATGGAGTCCAGGGACCTAGAGTCAAGAAGAAGCCAGACTACAGTTGAGTCAAGTTGAGGGGAATATTAAAGCTTTCTTGGTCAACCCTAAAAAAAAAAGCCACGTATTTTGTTGTTGTTGTTTAATTATGCTAGAGAAAATATTCAGGAAGAACCACGTCCCTAAATGAACATATCTCTATCAACATCTTTAATTAGATGAACTAGGCTTGACTTCTTTAATTAGAAAGAGTTGTTTCTAAATTCAGATATTCAAATGATGGTCAAAAATATCTGCAGTAGTTCAGTAAATAGACCTGTTCAAGTTTCAGACTTTGTGTGATTTCCACAGAATACAGTGAATTTTTACTTGTCACACAAAATCTTCATCTTCATGTGTTTTTAAAATAAGGTTGCCAAAAAAAGAAAAACATCCTAACAAAATTTTGAAAAGCTAGGCACATATACTAACATTTATATTACTCTTCCCAAACACACACACACACAATTCTTTACATTTATTTACTACCTTTCTTTTGTTAATTTACTTTCATCAGTTATAACCGAAGTCACATACAATTCATTTTGAGTCATTTCAGTCCCTCCTATTTCCTTTATTATTGATGTGTATACTACTTTTCAACCTCAGCGAAGTCATTTTTAAACTAGGAAAGACTGTTACAAGCAATATCTTCCTTGATCATAACAATTTGATGTGGACTCATTCTTTGTGCAGATCTAAAGAGGAAAGTAAATTGGAATTTTTCAATTGGTGATACAGCAGCACTGCTGGGCCACCCTGGAGACCTGTTTTCAAAGGCAGCCAAGAGATTTAGGTACCCTGCACCAATTCAATTTAGGGGGTCCATTTTAGGAGACTTGTTCACTCTCAAAAGGGAATTGGCTACCAAAGGTAATGGGACACCTGCAAAACGGTCAATACTTTCTGTAGTATTGAGTGAGGTTTTAGTTTGACAGAACAACATGATACGTGAATGCTTTATATTGCCTTTTGTGTTTTTTTTCCCCAGTTATCCCAAATATGATTTAATTGATTTGGAAAAACATAACATAGGCTACAATTTATATAAGAACATAAATAGGAAAAGTATAAATAAAAGTCTATGAAATTTGGGGGATTTATTGTGGAACTGAGGATACACTTATATATTTAAAAAGCAAGGTGACCAACAGTAGCAATGATTTTCTATGAGGCAAACAAATGCAATTTTAAAACTACTTTGTGTGCAGTCTGAACACTTTGTGCCTCTTCTACCCTTCACCTTGAGGGAAATCCTTAAAAGAAAATCATCACCAACCTCTTTTTTAGACAGGAATATTTTAATGCAGTGGTTCTTTTCAAAAGAGCGAGCAAACACACAGTGAAGGTGAAATGATACAAGAAAATAGATATATTTTTCTTTTGGGGGGTGGATTCTCTTCTTCTATTTCTGAAGTCTTTAAAATAAACTCCTTGTAGAAGTCAAGGGAAAAAACCCCGACTCTGCCTTTCTCCTTAACTCTCTGCTTGAACAGGTTAAGGTAAATGGTGGCACAATTCTGGTCTGTACTGCTGCGGTGCCCTCATTGGGGGCAAAATCTTGAAGACATTTTTGCATTTACTTAGATGGAGAGTTTCTAGTAAATTGTCTATCGCGTTAGGCAAACCACTGGCTTATATTAGCAAAGTTCAAGTCTATAAATTTCAACAACCACATTTGTATAGCAATAATGTAAGTAGAATCCAAAAGACTATTTTATTAACGTGTTCACTCTAGTTAACTGACGTAGATAATACAGCCTACAAAAGTGATTTGCTTGAATTACATGGAATAAATTGATATAATGAGCCACAGTTTAAAGCGACGGTTATCAAATCTCTTTTCCCCTTTCTCTGTGTGACTATACTTGAAATAATCAGATTAAAGTTACCAGACTAATGTAGAATGTATTTTATAAGTGTAGACATCTGAATGGGGAAATGGGTAACAACAAAATTGATTAGAGGATAGATTGGAACTCTAGTCCAAAACAGTGTGATAACACAGCCAGATCCTTAAATTAAGAGAAATAAGATTCAATTAAAGTTATTTGAAGCAATGATTATCAAGTCACTACATGATATGCTCTATTATTTGGTGCCACAGAGAGGCCATAACGCTCTATAATTTCTAACCGGTTTTAATAAGAATTGTATACAATTATGAATCTTTACAAAATCATGTGTGTTTGTGTTGAAGTTATATATAATAGGTTATACAAGTAAGTTGTAAACACGGGTAGGGGGCTCCTGGTCGGCTCAGTTGGTTGAATGTCTGACTCATGATTTAAGCTTAGGTCATGATTCCAGGGTCATGGGATCAAGCCCCACCACAGGCTCCATGCTAAGCGTGGAGCCTGCTTGGGATTCTCTCTCTCTCTCTCTCTCTCTCTCTCTCTCATTCTCTCTCTCTCCCTCTTCCCCTCTCCCCTGCTCACACTTTCTGTCTCTAAACTAACTAACTAAATAAATAAATAAAGTCAGTTATAAAATACAAAAATAAATGAACGCCTTGAGAGAACTACATAAACTCTAAGTAAGGATATTCATTACCAATATGTGAAGCTACCCATGTGTTTCTCCAATATTCCATTCATGTCTTTTCTTTCAAAAGTAACCAACATTTTGAATTTTGTGACTGTCAGTGTTCTACTTTTAATGAGGTTTATAAAAACCGTATCCTTCTCTTTAGACTTTTCAGATTTGCTTCAATTAAAACCATCATATTTTGGGAATTTATCCATTTTGTTTAATGTATTAATAGTTCATCCATTTTCAGTGCTGTATAATATACTATTCTGTGACTATTATAAAATGTATGTGTTCATGTACCACTCAACACACGATCCCTGCAATATGTGTACTATGTGTCGTAGACTTTGGATCATTTCACTTTTTTTGTTCTAACAAGTGATGCAACTATAAAAATAACTGTACATTATGTTGTGTATTATTGTGCAACATATTATATATAAATTATTGTGCATATCCCCACCCGGGGAAATTGTTTAACTATAGGATGTAAACATTACTGAAATGATACAATAATGATCGATGATTTTTCATAGTATTTGAATGTATCTTACTCATACTTACAGATATAAGAAATTCTATTGAAATTCCATTCTCAGCAGCATGACAAGATAGGCTATTCTGAGCATTGTTCCCACCAAACCAACTCAAAATACTGGACAAAAAATAAATAAATGAAAGATTTCTGTCACTTTTAAGAGAATTAAAAAACTGACAAGATAGTGAGGAATTTTCAGGCTAAAATTTAAGAGAAGGCTAAAAATCAGGAAGGAAAAGACTTCTTGAAGCCTTTTATGTATAGCATGGTTGCCAGTTCAAAATAGAAACTACAATCTTAAAGTTTGATTTTGATATTTGATGTTCTGAGCAAGAGAGACAGAAATTAAAACCACGAGCCTGGCCAAGGAAGGAGTTATTATATAGACAATGTCCATATTAAGCTGAGTCTCCGTAGGGTTATACCATCATCATAAGGGGAAGACAGAAGAAAATCTACCCTCATCCCCAAAAGTGTTCCGCAACCAGTAAAAATTAAAAAAAAAAATCCTTAGTACTAAGCAAGGCAGCAGGCAGAAAGGAAATACTTCTTGAGAAGTTATCATTGCATGGCAGTCACTGTGGGGTTTGGAGCCCAAAGCTCACACTTTGTTGAAATAGTCCTAGACTGGTAGTGGCCCTTCACATTTAGAAGTAAGGAATCACAAACCTGCAAGAAATCTGTGTGTGACTTCCTACAGGAAGACATGAGTTTTTACCATCTCAGATAATTTGATAAGAATATTGAGAAGGAAGTCAAATAAAAAGTAACCAAACACCAAATCAGGAAACAAAATGTCAGAGCAATGCAAAGAAAAATATCTACAGCAGAAACATACCCATAAAGAAAGCGGACAGAATTAAAAGACACAGATACACACACACACACACACACACACACACACAGACACAATTTTAATATATTTTTAAAATAGGACAAGTTTGAAAATATCTTCAAGGACATGGAAACAAAAGATATGAAAAAGAATCAAAAGGAACTTCTGAAAATAAAAATTTAATAAAAAATAAATAAATAATAAATTTTTAATGGATGAGGGTTGCCTGTGTGGCCCAGTTTAATGTCAGACTCCTGATCTCAGTTCAGCTCATAAGCTCACAGTTCGTGAGATCAAGTCTCACTTTGGGCTCTCCTGTTGATAGTGTGGAGCCTGCTTGGGATTCTCTCTGTATCCCTCTCTCTGCCCGTCTCCTGCTCAAATGCCCTCTAGCTCTCTTTCTCAAAACAAATAAATAAACATTAAAAAAACTAATGGATGAGGTAAAAAGCTGGTGAATATTAGATTCAGCTGAAGGAAGAACTAGAAAACCAAAAACCATATTAGAAAAAACTTATTCAAGATACAGCACAGAAAGACTGGAGGATAAAATTACGGATAAAAAGTAAAAGAAATACAAAAAATATAATAAAGTCTGATATAAGGTGAAATGGTATTTTGGCTATATAAGATTCATGAAATACATTAATAAGTTAATTTTGTGTTTCTTTTTACTAGTTTTTCCATTTGACAACTATAAAATGTAATATTACAGATATGACTCCCTTACATTTTCTTAGAATGTTGGTTTAAAGCTGCATTATCAGATGTATTTAGAATTTAGTATTTGGTATGTAGTATCCAGCCTATTGTGGATAATTCACTGTGCTCCCCAAACCTCAATCTCCTAGAGATTTCTTAGAATCCAGCAATATATTCAAATATTTCTTTGTATTTGATCAAGAACTACATCATGCTGAGATAGAAGGCAGGAAGGACACCTAAGATTATTTAATCCAAAATACTGCCAAATATGGACATCCTCAAAGTTGTTGTTGTTGTCATTTTTGTTGTTTCAAGTGTGATTTTCAGAAAAGTATTCAGAACTGGTATCTTCTCTTCCCTATACCTTTGGGCTAGTCATTTACCTTTTCTTTGTATTAATTTTATAATTTGTAAAGAAAAAGTTTGGGTCCAAATTCTCTTTAGTTATGCCTCTACACCTAATATTGTATCACTGGCTTAAAATTATCTACAAAATGAGAAGAATTTTAGCCGATAAAAATGCTAATGATATTTTTCCAGTATAAAGTTGAATCTACTAAGAAAGCTCAAAGAAATGTGTAAAACTATTGTCTGTGTGAAAAAAAAAAAGAGGAAAACTGAGAAAAAGATGTTTGTAAAAGAGAAATGTATTACCGATATTTAAAAGGAGAAATAATTTCAATTTTGATATAGATTTAAAAAAAATTACAGGGGCGCCTGGGTGGCTCGGTCGGTTAAGCGTCCGACTTCGGCTCAGGTCATGATCTCACGGTCTGTGGGTTCGAGCCCCGCGTCGGGCTCTGTGCTGACAGCTCAGAGCCTGGAGCCTGCTTCAGACTCTGTGTCTCCCTCTCTCTCTGCCCCTCCACCGTTCATGCTCTCTCTCTGTCTCAAAAATAAATAAACGTGACGAGTAAATATTATAAATTTCTTACAGTTCATGTTCATAAGAGAAAAGCACACAGTATACCGGAGTATGTGTCCTTCAAAATACTGTAAAGCAACCCTCATAGTGCAGTATTAGAATAAGAAGTGGGCACAGTACTGGCATTCACAAATTTAGAGGAACATAACATGCAAATGGAATAATAAATCCACGTGATACAATAATATAAATAGAATTTTAAAATACATGATGCCTACTCCACGACTACTTGTGGTTTTATACTATTATTCATCATCTATGAATTTTTTTTATGTCAGGGAAGTAGGAGGAAAGCTGTCACTATATTTTTTAGGGAAAAAGATGAATTTTCTGACAAGACAGTCTGTATCTGTAATTTTCTATCCATCTGCATGTCTCGCATTTACATAGAACTGTTCATACCTTCAGATACATATACACATATATAATAAGTTTCTCTAGTGACGAAGCCATTTAGTAGTTTTAATTTTATTGAAGTCACTGTTTTTCTGAATGTTAAAGTAATTATGTTTTCTGTTATTCAATTGAGATGTTTTCCTAAATTCCTTTTCTTTTTTACTGCATACACCATTCATCCAGCCCAGCTGTAAAATTGATACATAAAAGCAATGTAAAATTTGTGATTGTCTAAAACATGTTTTAAATCTCAGTTAAATTATCTGTCGCTTACCAAAGTATGTTTTTAAAAAGAGAGAGAGAAAAAAAAAAAAAAACATTTTCAACAAATAAGGTATATTTTATTAGATGCATACTTCATGTTGTATTTTAGAAGAGACCTTAAAAGTCTCATAATATGCAGTAAAGAGAGATATAACCAAGATTATTTGTTACTTCTTACAAATAATAAAATCATCATTTCAGCTACCCAGATTTCTATACACACACAAGCCAAAAAAATAAAAGATTTTATAGATTTACGTATGTCCTACTCTTTTCAAAAGCACACTTCCTTCCATTCTATCAAGAATTCTGAGACAACCAAATAACATTCAGGTCAATAAAATTAAATCTCGTGATCAAAATAAGAGCCCATTCTCATAATCAACTTTTCGTACTAAGGTATTTCATAAAATGTCGATACTATACTAAGATCTTTATTTCGGTATGCTTGTGGAGAAGACATATCTGTAAGAAAAACATAAAATAATAAAACGTTTACCATTCCCTTGCCTTCATTCCTTAAATGATAAATTAAGTTTTAAAATAAACATGACATTGTGGGGCGCCTGAGTGGCTTAGTGGGTTAAGCGTCTGACTTTGGCTCAGGTCATGATCTCGTTTTGTGAGTTTAAGCCCCTTATTGGGCTCTCTGCTGTCAGCTCAGAACCCACTAGAGATCTTCTGTCTCCCTCTCTCTCTCTGCCCCTCCCTGCTCATGTGTATGCTCTCTCTCTCTCTCTCAAAAATAAACATTTAAATATAAAAATATGCTGTTGTGAATTTGACACAGTAATGAGTTTAACTCTGATAATGTTTGGCTGACAAAATAGCTTAGCTTTTTAAATATATATATGGTAAATATATAAATATATATATAGTAAATATATACATTTCTTCAATTAAGAAAGGTAAATTCATTTAGATGGTGAGATTATCTGTTTGCTACCATTTTATATGGATGGGTATTCTTTCCTTTTTCTTTATCTTCCCTTTGCCATGTAATGTTGTGAATCTTAACTATCAACATAAAATGACCCAACATACTAAAATATCACCTACAAATCTCTGGGAGAAACCCAGGATATTTACTGAAGGGGAAAAGTTTGCTGAGAGGAGATTATTTTCACTCCTTTCTTTTTCAACGAGGGAAAAAACTGTAAATCTTTTAAATTCTCAGTGAGCACCAAGATTAGAAGTAAGGTAGAATTCATTCTTTAAAATAGTGTAAATGTCACACAATTATGGTTCCCATTACTCTCTGGTGCTTCCTAGGGATGACTTAGGTGACTGAAGCAAATACACTTACCTTAAAAAATACGTAAGATTTATGACGGAGTTGGGAAATTTTTAAGATTCTAGGAAAAAAAGACTTTTTTTTTAGGAGAAGAATAAGCAGGAAAAAAATGGATGCAGAGTCAAAGGAGAGTTCAGAGTATAAATTTGGGTTTGAAATTTCGAGCTGCGTTTCTGCAGTGCCTGCCTGGCAGGAAGGTCTTAGCAAGATTCGGGAGCTGGTGCCTCCAAGTTCCCAAAGTCAAATCCCCATATGGTTGTATCTCTCAAGTGGTGCGATGATGCAAGTACGTGTGTCTGTCTGGGCTGTTGCATTTGGACGGTATGAAAGGTACCGATATTCCCAGACGACCACTCTGATTCCGGCTGCATATCTTGCAACTTTCTTGGCTTTTATCTCTGAAAGAGTTACAGTACGATGTGCAAAACCATTTCTTTGGATGTCACTGAAATAAATATATTTTAAGTATAGAAGCAGATCTTTCCTGTTATCCTTAAAGAAGCTTTTAAAGATTCCCAAGGTTTTAATGGAAAACAAAAATTTATGTTGGCCTTCTTTGGGCTACTGCCAAACAGGATAATAGAACTGACTCGGTTGATGGTACTATGGCTCATAATTTATTATGAAACAAATATTATGTGACATCAATAGAACAGAAAAAAAATAGGCAAGTTTTATAAAGCTTTAACTGGTAACAAAAAAGAGTCTGCCTTTCTGTAAGTCTTTTCCCAGACCCATTCGTCCATTTTCACTTGAATAATCTCCCTTGAATTAAGCCAGAAAAGAAAGCAACTTGAATTTAGTGTATTTCAAGGCAGAGTCACATCTTCTTAATATCTTTTGTGTACCCAAACGCAAATTGAGTGATATGAATTTCTTCTGTAATCATTAAATTCCAGTCAACTCTTCCATTATGAATTAGCTACCTGTTAGTCTTGCAAATGAAGAAGGATCTTTATTAAATCATTCTTTTCAGATTGATTTTTTTAAATAAAGAAAGCAAAGGAAAATAACACTATAATATTTGTTTCTTCCATTAAATATTGATATACTGAATTGACAACTGCAATATCTTCAATAACCATCTATCTAGACTTAGAATCTTCTTACATCTATACAGTACATGACTTAAGATTTAATTTAGGCAAACAAGGTATTTGGCCTGAAAAAGAATTAGACTTCTTTTCGGTATGTTTTGTCTATTATATCTATAATGCAATAGGTGAAACCACATATTTTTTTATATATGTACATAATGTTTTTCAGATTCTTCAATGAATCAGAGAGTGAATGTGTCACAATAGGCCTTTAATATTAGAAGGACAAAAGCTGAAGAGTGTTTTTGAGTAGAAGTTTTTGGACTGCCTTTTAAAATAAGAATAATGGCATTGATACTTTATGCTCTGTATTAACCTACAATGGATGTAATAGCAATTATATATTCCATACAGATAGAGCACTTTAAACCTTCTTCTAATGCTCCATATTATGTAGACTCTTCATTAGATACTTGGCTATGGTAATCCACATTCTGATTCTGAAAGCAGTGCATGCTAAGGCAACACAGTGATGATGAAATAAAGTTTAAATACAATCTAATGGGGATGTAACATACAGCATGGAGAATATGGTAAAAATAAAATATTATGACAACTTTGTATGGTGACCAAAAACTCTAGTAGCAAAGGAAACAACAGAGTGAAAGGGCAATCTAAAGAAATATTTGCAAACTGCATATCTGATAAGAGGTTTATATCCAAAATATATGAGAAATTTCTAAAAACAATTACTAAAGTTCAAAATAACAATTATTAGCCCAATTTTTAAAATGGATGAGGAATCTAAACAGACATTTCTAGAAGACATACATACAAATGGCCAACAGGTATACAAAAAGATGCTCAACATCACTAATCACAAGACAAATGCAAATCCAAACCACCATAAGATATCACCTCACCTTTAAAATGGTTGTTATCGAGAGAGAGAGAGAGAGAGAGAGAGAGAGAGAGAGAGAAGCGTTGATGAGGATGTGGAGAAATTAGAACACTTGAACACTGTGGGAATGCAAATTATGCAGACATTATGGAAAACAGTAAGGAAGTTTCTAAAAAAATTGGTTGTAAAAGTATTACATGATCCATCAATCCCTCTTCTGAATATTTATCTAAAAGTATGGAAATCAGGATCTTGAAGAGATATCTGTACTCCCATATTCATTGCAGTTTTATTCACAATAGCCAAGATGTGAAAACACTTACATGTCCATTGACAGATTAATGAATAAAGAAAATGTGATATACATCTCAATAAAACTGGGTAAGATTACAATGCCAAGAAAAGAAAGTGAAAGAAAGAAAGAAAGAAAGAAAGAAAGAAAGAAAGAAAGAAGAAATTGTGGCGTATACATATAATAGAATGTTATTCCACCTTAGAAAAGAAGGAAATCTTATATATGTGACAAAATGGATGAACCCATAGGACGTTATTTTAAATGAAAGAAGCCAAATTCAGAAGGACAAAAACTGCATGATTCCACATATGTGAGATACCTTAAATAGTCAAACTCATAAAAGCAGAAAATAGAATGGTGGTTACCTGGAGCTGGGGCAGGGGAAAATAGAGGGTTGCTTTTCAATGGGTATAAAGTTTCTAGATATCTGTACTACAATATCATGCCTATAGTTAACAATAGAATTTTGCACTTAAAAATGTTTAAGAGGCGGGTGCCTGGGTGGTTCGGTCGATTAGGCAGCAGGCTCTTGATTTTAGCTCAAGTCATGATCTCACTGTTCATGGGCTCCAGTCCTACACTGGGCTCTGTGCTGATAGCATGGAGCCTGCTTAATATTCTCTCTCCCTTTCTCTGCCCCTCTCCTGCTTGTACTCTCTCTCACTCACTCTCTCTCTCAAAATAAATTAAACAACAACAACAACACATTTTCAAGAGAGTAAATGCCATGTTAAATGTTAACACAATTTTCAAAATGTAGACTAATCTTGACTTTATTGAATAATTTTATACACCACTTTTTTCGTTAATTCTTCATAATGGCTACTGAACAATAGATACACTTTTAATTTTTTTTAAGTTTATCTATTTATTTTTTGAGAGAGAAAGCATGAGTTGGTGAGGAGCAGAGAGAAGGGGAGAAAGAGAGAATCCTATGCTGGCTGCTTACTGTCAGCGTGGAGCCCGATGCGGGTGCAAACCCCCTAACTGTGAGATCATGGCCTGAGCCCAAGATGGACGCTTAACCTACTGAATCACCCAGGCATCCTTAAATACACTTTCAAAGCAAAAACAAAGGTGAATTCTTCCATTAGGTCTAATAGCTTCAAAATGAAAATAATTTTTTTTCCTATTTTTCTCCTTAGAGATTAATCTATTATCTTTTAGTTCCTGGAATTCAAATTCATTAGTGTCATCTATGTACTGTATAATAGATGCATAAGTATAACTCAAGTTTATAAGCACCACCCTATTTGTGGAATTAATAAGAGTAAGAGGGGAAAGAAAAATGAGTCTGGCTGTTCTATAATTAAATAAGTTATTCAGAAATTCTGCCTTAAAATTTTAAAAGACTTTTAGCTAAATCTGTGGCCCAGGAAGATATTTGTGGTAGTTTTAGATAGTGTTTAAACAATATCTGCCATGTGCCTAGCATGCTGACCTAACAGCCGACCTCATCTTCATCCTCTCTTTATGTTGCCAGCGTCAGGCCATTGTCAAGGTCAGCAGTAAGTTTCTGTGAAAAGTCTCAGCAAGTTAATGGACCCCTTCCTTCAAAATCAAACACAATAAACCTTGAGGGTTGAGGAAACCGGTTCTAAATGTGAGAAGTGTTTTAAGTGTAGAATGAGCCACTCTTCTTCCCTTATCCTACATTAACAGCAGCCCAGGCTTACACAATAATAAAGCAAATGGTGATTATCTAAAGGTTGCCCTAAAGCAAATGCTTGTTTTGGCCACAATTTTGTCTTTAAATTCAGAAGCAGGAACAAAAGAAACAAGGTATAAATTAGAACCTAAGTTCAAACAATGAATGGGGCACCTTAAAACAAACAGAAGATTGCTTCTGTGGAGTTACCACCTGCAAATACACCCTTCCCCACTGTTACATTTTATTTTCTGCAAGCATCTAAAATGGACCGCCTGCCTTTTCAGGGACTAGCTTCTCCTCATTGGTCGTGGTCTCTTTGCTACTACACATCATTCCTAAGAAACTCCTTCCCCACCCTGCCTTGCCTCACGTGAAATACAAACAGATTAAACTCACTCTTTCACAGAGAGGGCTAATGTCATCAAAATGAAGTAGAATCACATTTAAAAATATTTTAAAGCAAGTAGGTATGCCCCAAATTAGGCTAACTAGATTGTATACACTTTGAAGTAATGAACGTGAGAATCAGGTAGTTTTCTCTAGAAGTGATAGATGGCTTTGGCTACATGCTCTGTGATGCATCTTGAAGGGCTACATTTCTTCCCTCAAAAGGTTTGTAAATACACTTTTCTTTTTCTCACACACATAACAATTTTGAAATCATGCCAGGATTTCAAACAAGAAAGACAGAATCTGGAAAAAATTACATACCCATAATTGTGAAACCCGGGAACGTTAGCAATATTGTTAAATCCTTAACAACATCCTGTGTCATTCAAATTCACCTAATTTATTCTTTCCAGGATGTGGTTTATAACTAGGCTTTTCTCTATTAATTGATAAACAGCTGTACGTGCAAAAGAATGAAATGTGGGAAAAAAGGCTTTATATTGCCAGATAAAATTAATGAACATGGCTCAAGATGAGGGTGAGTCATGGAAGGAAGTCCTTTCATAACAAAAACCCTCACGGGAGTTAATGGAAATTGTGTTCTTATATATGGCAAGGGCTTCACTCTTGACTGTATCTGCTTACACAGTGGAACTAGACAACAATATCACATGGAAGGGTCCTACTTTTAATCAGAGAGTAAATGCTTTTCTTAAAAATACTAAGAACTACAGGGGCGCCTGGGTGGCTCAGTTGGTTGAGTGGCTGACTTTAACTCAGGTCATGATCTCACGGTTCGTGGGTTCGAGCCCCACGTCAGGCTCTGTGCTGACAGCTCAGAGCCTGGAGCCTGCTTTGGATTCTGTGTCTCCCTCTCTCTCTGCCCCTCTCCCGCTCATGATCTGTCTCTCAAAAATACATAAACGTTAAAAAAATACGAAGAAATAGGAAAATCTTTATTCTATTTAGGAAGAAAGTTAAACCATAAGAGGCCAGCTGACTGTCCATTTTGTTCACACAGTCATAGACTCCCTGCTTGCCAGCTTGATATTTTCATGTTTCAGGATGACTGGAGAATCGGGTTAATGTTTTAGGTGCTTAAACGTTCTGTCACATGTGAAGTCTTAGCTGGTCTGAACCTAGAAGGAGAGCCTCCCAAACTTTCAAATACTAAGCTTAGATAGACAATTTGCTACTTTTAAATATTTGTTTCTTTAACTCTGAAATGTCCTTAGCAAATGAAACATGTTTTGGCTACTGTTAAGGAGTTAATTGTTATTTTTCTCCCCCCACCCCCCCCCCCACTCCCAGAGTTATCTTGAATACCTTTGAGAACCAATTAAGTCTTTGTATTTTTCTTAAGTATACAGTAACTTTAATTTTCAGTAATTATTTAACAGACACATGCCTACTTTCTGGAAGAAATGCTTATCAGATAATATACATTTTATGCAACTATATACCTTCTAAATGGATATAAAAGTATTTTATCTCCATCAATACTTTATTTTGTAGATTATTCCTAGAAGCAATACTGAGCACAGAAGTCTCATGACAATTTGAATTATGAATACTAATAAAAACACACATAAATTGTTGGATTTTTTTATTAGAATTGACTTCAAGGTTTAAAAACAGAGTGGTTTGCATAAAATAGAATTTTTCAAAAAATTCAGGTAGGAAGTCTAGGGCTGGAATGGTAATTAACTATATCAAATGCATAGGCTCCTTTTTTCTTACTGCTCTATCATTTTCAAAGGGCCTCACAGTCCAAGATAACTACTTCAGTTCCACCCATCACATCTGCATTTTAACCAGCAAGAAGGAAAGAAAAAAAAAAAAACAGTCAGGAGATAAAAACGTGACTTTTATTTAAGGATACCTATCAGAATCTGTACACATCTTGTATAGATATTCTGTTCTCAGGACCCAGTCATCTGACTTTGCCTTGCTGCAAAGGAGACTGAAGAATATCACTATATCTATCACTTAAAAAGCAGATTACATCTATTACCATGGGGAAAAAAAACAGTATGGATTTGGGGTAAGAATATGGATTACTGCTACAATTACTATACCCTATATCTTGCATAGGGAAAAAACCCAGTTTCCTTTGCCAAAATCCCCCCAAGCATGATAACTGCACATTTGTAGGGAATTTGTACCTATTATTATGATAGAATTATTATCAAAGTCAGTGGCAGTTTTCAAAATGGTTATCAGTGACTTCCTGCTGATCATGGCTCATCAGGATCTGCTGTGTGAAAAAAGTTCTGACACATCCTTCTGTTGCTGATATGTGCTGGAATAATTCACAACTAGCCATATTGAAGGTAAGTTGATGAAGATACTTCCAACCACAGGAAGGCTTGTCCATATGCAAATCAGAAAGCACAGAGTAAACTGGAGGATCAGCTAAGGGTTGAGCACATTCCATTCCTGCTGGAGCTTTTTCGGAGAGTATTTTCAGGGGTCCTCAATCTGCCACTCTCTAACTTCTTAGTCTTAACATTATAACATGATATAACCAATCTTTGCCGTAAAGCCTACTTTTCTGCCATTTGTATAATCCACTCTTCTACTTTTTGAAATTTCCATTTAAGAAATTGATTCCTGGTGTTTTCTTAAGATTTTTGCTCCAGTATTCTAATTCCCTGATGTTTTCTGCATAAAAATGTATATATGTGATGATGGGTTTTTCATTTTAAAAAGGAGGTAATACTTGGAGACATGAGTCTTTTCTTTGGTAATCCTTGTCATTCCCTTTCTCTTATCCCTATTTAAGCAAGTTGGTCAGCACGTTTTTATGGCCTCAGGGAATGAATGTAGCAGGGCAGAGAGTTGAAACTCTTGTAAGACATCCTGGCTTTACTTTCAAAAAGGTTAAGCCCTAGGGAGGGGAAAGGATTTGCTACTATAGATAAAACATCTTGTCCAAAAGCATAGGAAGAGGATTTCAGGGCATAGAAAACAATGTGTGTCTTAACCAAAAGCAGAAGAGAGGAGTTTCTCTCTCCCAACTGAAAGACACTCTCTTGGGATTGCAGTAGGGCTTCATCTGTGCTCTGCTCTCCTGCAGCGCTGTAGTGGGTGCCGAAATGTCTGAACATCCCAGGAGCAGTGGGCTTGGAGCCCAGTCTCCCTTCAGCACTACAGGAGGTTGGCCGGAACCCAGTGGGAAATGCGGTGATGCAGGTGTTGCTCTGTGAGAAGCTTCCTGTTCCCTGAGCACGGCTCATAAGGGGAAGAGCCCTTGGAACTGAGTCAGGCTGCCTGGGATGGGAAAGCACTCAGATGAAATGTTTGTGGGTAGATGCAGGAGACTCATCCCCCTTATGTCTTGGCATGCAAAGCATTCTAGAATCCCAACATGAGTCTGGAAAGGGAGAGACTTGAGTAAGGACCAGAGTATAAAGGTTTTAAATAGAACTTAATTGCAATGAAACTCAGTTATTCACATCTGTGTTGATATACTATGAGTCTGTTTATTGTATTGCTTAAACTTTTGATGGTTGCCAGGTTATTTACAACCCTTGTATTTATACGGTTTCTTGACATAACTTTTTAATTTTTTTTTTTATTTCTGCTATCATCTCTCCCACTATCTGCAAGGTCCTCCACCACATGCGCATGCTTACAAATGAGCCAATGGTTTTTATGTAATTCCTTGGCTTACCTTGGAATTAACACATCTTAGAATTGGAAAGTAATTTAGATTCCATCTCATCTAATCTATTCTTGACCTATCAATATTTTCAAAAAATTTTGAATAATTCATCATCCAGGCTCGGATTGAATTCATACAGTTAGGTGGATTATACTATCCTTAATGGCCCTTGTGATCTAGTTAATTTTCAAATTATTCCAATTATTTCAAATTGCCTTTCTTTGTTTTAATCAGTCCTCAATTACGTTTTCCTATTTGGCAACAGCTAAGCAATTGGACTCTATGCTCCATGTGTCTTTCTTTTGACACGTTTTCTAGCATCTCAAGATAGCTATCATTTCTCTTTCAAGTCTACTCTTCTCCTTGCTAAAGATCACAATTTACTCTAACTCTACCTCACATGGCAGGTTGAGAAATCCCCTTATCATTATGATCATTTTTCTCAAGAGCTCCAGCTTTTCCATGTCAGTTTTAAAGTGTCGATGCAGAAGTAGGTGCAAAACACTGTATCTTCTTGCCTGAAAAGGCTTAAGTCTATCACGGCAACTGAAGATCGTTTTCCTCTTGTAGCCACCAATCACATTATTTCTCCATATTAAGCATGTTTTTTACATAAAATTTCTGAGAGATGGAAATGAGGTCGACCACTGGCTGTTAGATTTCTTGAGACCACACGAGTAAACACAGAGATTGCCCTTGAGCCAAAAGACTATGTTCACAGATTTCTGATTAGAATGTATCTCTGGTTGTCTGATGTAGGAAATTATCTTACGGTGTGCCCTTAAAGACCTCATAGCTGGGTAGCACAACGTATATAAAACCTTTGCATAACCCAGATTAATAAGCTTTTTCATCTAAAATATGAGTACATCAAAACGGTACCAGTGCATTATTCCGATATATGAAATGGATGTTTATTGTAGAAAGTTTGAAAAATACAAAAAAGTAGAGAAAAATCTCACTCACTGCCCAACTACTCAGATTATAAATACTATTAACACATTGTATAAGTTCTCTTGGAAATTTTCCATACAAATATGAATCCATGTTCATTGTTTACAGAAGAGAATTACATTTTATCAAATAGTTTGTATCACGTTTTGAAATTGTTTTCATGATATTTAACTATATAGCCATGTAATAATTTGCTTGATCAGTTCCCAAATGGGAGATATTTAGACTATTTTAGGTTTTACGTTTATAGAAAGAAAAATTTCTTACTTCAAATAAAATAGTTTAATGTTTCCTTAAGTCTCCAGAAGAGAAACAGAAATTTTGATCAAAGGTGTTTTCTTTAGCAGGGGTGAGGTAGAGAAAGGTGCAAAGAGAAAGTCAGTGGGCTCAACATTTGTATGCTGGCTTAGAAGTATCTATGTTTAGAGCTACTGATTTCTTTTTCTTTTTTTTTTGGTTTTGTATTGTTATTGTTGGTGTTATTACAGGAGTGCTTACAACACTGACTCCATCTCTGGTCCTCCATGTTGTTCATGCCGATGGAATGAATTCCTTCAGGGCTGTGTGTCCTGGGTCCCATGGAGGTTGATGTATGCCCTGACTGGAATGTGGGAAGGCACAGGAGGTACCACTTGAGGTAACTACTGGAGATCCTCTGGTGCACACATGGCACCAATTTAGATAACTACCCTTTACTTCACAACAATGCTCCTTGCTCTATAAAAGCAAAGGCTTAAGGTCCAGACTTGTTGGAAAATAGGGCCAAAGAATAGCCGCGTACCATCTGGATCACCACCCGATCCCCCACCACCAGTAAGTTACCCTGACCAAAACTGTGTAAAGGGTAGGGAGTGGCTTGCTTCATTTTTCAATCTTAAAATGCCTTCTCAGTTTAGAGGATATTTTGCTCACTCTCCTCCACCTTTTGACACATATTAACAGAGTTCACTGTTAATAAATAGTTATGATTATTTAGATCAACTTTACTTTTAACAGTCTGAAAATGGTAAGTTAGAAAGTACCTAACAGAAACCATTCTCATGAAAAACTATATTTGTACACACATGCATATATTTTTCACCTCATATGAGTACCCCAAATGCACACACTTGAGAATTTGTAACTACCTCCTGGTTTCTTTATATATATGGTACTTCATAGGTATTCAGTGAAGATCATTAGGTTAAAAACAAAAAACAAAAACATAGTTTAATTTAAAGGACTCTTTTCTTTTGAAAATTAGATTGCTTCTCAGTCCAGTGAGAAGATGTCTGAAAGCAAACCATTTATTCCATCTACATACAGATCCAGTTAATTTTCTTTTTTTTAAATTTTTTTATTAAGTTTATTTATTTTTGTTTTGAGAGAGAGAGAGAGAGCCAGCGTGGTATGAGGCAGAGAGAGAGGGGAGAGAGCCAATTCCAAGCAGGCTCTGCACGGTCAGCACAGAGCCTGATGTGGGGCTTGAACTCACAAACCGTGAGATCATGACCTGAGCTGAAATCAAGAGTCCAATGCTTAACTGACTGAGCCACCCAGGTGCCCCCCAGTTCTTAATTTTCTGAATCTTTGTAAGATTTTATGAAATGTAAAACCACGGAAACATAATTTTCCAGGGTATACCAAAGAGAGTCAATTTCTAAACAGGAAACCAAAAGAAAAGAATTTAAGGCAATCTTTTATTTCTCATAAGTGCTTATTCACATTTTTGGCAAGCAAATGATAGAAATGAAAATAATTCACATACAGACATGGAAGTTTGGTTTGCTTGTGTAGATTTTTCACAACTAAGAAAACACAACTGTTGCTTTTATGTCTCAGAAGAATAACACCAGTTCTTTACTGAGAACAGAAACACTACTCCCAAAATATTGTATTTTACAGTTTCAGTACTTGTTAGTGGTGGCAAAGTGCTTTTATGTATTTTAACTTATTTGATTTTCATGAGAATGTATAGCAGCATGGTATTTGGTGAATAAAGTCAGCAAACAGTTGCTGGTAAAAATCACAAATGGAGTGCTTAACATCAACAGTTTTTATCTTATACTTAATTTTGAGCTAATAACCTAAAATTTTGGGCCCATTCATATGGGAACAAAAGGACTCTGAAATTAGATCTATGAGCAGAAAAAGGACTATCTACTGGAAAATACAATTTCCATCTCATAATATATTTTATGGATTTAAAGTTTTAGATGAAAATCCAGTCTTGTGATCATCTCTAGAGTATGTACTAGGAAGTACTTATTGGGAAGACTGTATTTGATATCTAGCATAAGAAAATTGTAGAAATAAAGTAAATCATAAGTATCAGTATGTTAGAGATGGACTAATTTTCTTGATTTCCTGGAAATATGCATCTAGCTAGAGAGTCTTTTCTCACTTTAAAAGGGCTCAAAAATTTTGTTAGGACAAGGAATCCGCTATGCCTCCCATATATTCCCATTTACAACGCTCCAAAGGAGTTAACTGCACGAGAAGGAATATATGGGAAGAAGTTTCCAGTCTTCGGGAATAGCATGTGGAAGGACTGTTCTCTGGAGTAAGAGCATATACAGAGCAGAGAGCCTTGCAGGTAAAGTCTAGGATTGAGCACCAAAGGGTCTTAAATTGAAGGAGGAAGGGTCCATGAACATGGCATCCCATGTGAATTTTAAGTAGATTTCTCCAGCTGCAGTAGGGAGGGAAAACTGGAGAGGACCAGGAGTGGCTGCTGCTCACCCCCCTACTTTCACACATCCAATCCATGTCAGGTGTCACTTGCTCAGAGCACCAGACTATTTTTTGTTCGGTGCTGTTCTAAACCTGCCATTTGTTTCTCCAGAATATTTTTAACATTACATCGATCAGTGTATTTACCTTATCCTGTCTTCCATGTGACCTTTGACTTCCATCAGGGGGAGACCATTGTATGCTTGATGGCTAACGCTCTAGATAAGTGTTTTACATTTGTAGAATGAATGTTGAGGAAAAGATAGATTCAATATATTTCCCTCAAGAATGCTGTTCAAGAACCGGAGCTGAAACTCCTATCGTGAGTCTGTGAGTCTGTAATTCTCCACTTCTTTTATGTGACTGATACTATGAGATTGAAAAAAAAAATCTAATTAATTTGGTTGGAAAGAAGGACACTATTAAAGGAGTTGTTTTGTTAGCTGCTAAAATGAATGAGTAAATATAATCTACAGTGACCTGTATATTAGAAGTAACTTTCTTTTCTTCCTCTCAAGTTCATTAATCAAGACACAAATCACTTTAGGGTGACTTACAAGCTTGAGAGAGAAGGAAGCATATAAAATTTCAACTTATCTGGTTTATATACGTGCTATTATAAACATAATCAGAAAATCAAAGAAATAGAGAAAGGACATGGAAAAAGGTCATGAGAAAGAGACAGATAGATACGCACATAAAACCTGGGAGAAATAGACCTAAACAGAGTGGACCCCAGAACGGTTTGTAGAGGTAGAGAGGGAAACAGGTAGCTGAGAAGACACAGTGATTAAAAGAGGGTAGAGGCGTTTGTTGTCCAAACACATACCCCTCTTTGATACTCTCAGTATTTCAGATGGTCATCTGCACTCATAGCGACCATCTGACACCCAAGTAACTAAAAATCCATTCATCTCAGTTTTAAAACGCCCTTTAATATTAAGCCTTCAGACTTTTTCCTGAATAGAATAGCCATAGTCAGGTAGAAGGAAGGGATTGTTGGACTACTATTGTTTTATTACTTTGACTTTCTAACAGCAAATTCTACCTATAAAAATGTTCAAGTTCTCTAATGATACTTGCCTTTTTTTTTTTTTTTTTGGTGTCTGTTTGGTACAGAACTTGTAAAAGATCAGGAGATTACCCAAAATAAGAAGCAGGAAAACCATTCTAATGACATAGGAAATTGAATAATTTGTCTTTTGGTAGCCATTTTGAGAATCAGATGAATACAGAGACCAAAGTGTCAATGCTTTATATATAACAAGCATGAGGATATATTTTAGTCTCAAGAATCTTCATTAATATAAATTGGTATATTAGGTTTTAAAATTGGGATACAAGATATAGAATTTGAGTCTGTAAATTAAAATGTTCTTGGAATTAATTGCAATGTTATATTTGCTGATAGATGGATTTTTAAAACGTTATTAAAAACAAAAAAAAGTCACAGGCTTTCATATAATTGATCTATTCATTGAAAACTTCTTGAAATCAAATTCCTTTAATTAAATTAGAGGAAAATTTTAATGATGCTAATTATCCTTCTCTTAATTATTTCTGGATTATATCCTTAAGTTTGTATTCTATGTGTGTGTGTGTGTGTGTGTGTGTGTGTATCCCAATATAAAGTAAACTTCAATTAGAAAAAATAGATAAAATCTATTATTAAAATAGAAAGAATGGAAGAAATAAATATACTATCCAGTAATAATATTTACATAATAATGAGAAACTGCATTTGGGGAGAAATAAAACAATTGTTATAATATCTTAATAACTATACTATACATTGTTGCTACTGTTCAATTTGATTGTGTGGATAAGACATTTTTTTATTGGAGTACATAATGCAAGTTTATTAAGAACCAAAATTCTCTGCATACTTACTTACTTTTATATTATACTCTTGTTTTTTACTTAATCTGCTTTAAATTTCTTTTTTTTTTTTTAGAGTCAGGTGCAGATAATCATTGAATTAATCATATCTTTTTAGTAAAATCCCCCTTCATCTAGAAAAGTCCTCTTGTTTTATTTATTTAGCCCATTCACTATATCTCCATCCTTCACTCTCACATCCCTAGGTCATTGCTACTATCTATCCTACCACCAATCTAATGTGTTTGATGAGTATTCATTTTTGGAAAAAAATTATTGATGTTTCCTACATGAATTTTTCATTTATATAAATGGTATTATACTAAATATCTTATTCTGGTTCTTACTTTCTTCACTTAGTAATATGTCTGTTACATTTCTTCATATTGCCATATATACATAATCACTCAGTGATAAGCACCTAGATTTCCCAAATTCCACCTATTACAACAAAATCACGATGTGAAATTCTTATGTCTGGTCTCTTTTAAAATTGTGGGATAATTTTTTCGGGATTTATGTCCAGGAGTGAAATTCTTGAGGTATGGAGGATGCATATCCTATTTGATTCAGAATTGTGAGCTTGCTTTTCAAAATGGCATCACTAATTTATTTTTCTTTAATTTTTTAAGTTTATTTATTTACTTTGATAGAGAAAGAGACAGTGTGAGTGGGGGAGGAGCAGAGAGAGAGGGAGATAGAGAATCCCAAGCACTGGCAGTGCAGAGCCTGGTGCGGGTCTCAATCCCACAAACCCTGAGATCATGACCTAAGCTGAAACCAAGTGTCAGGCACTTAACCAACTGGGCCACTCAGGCTCCCCTGGCATCATTAATTTAAAGACTGTCTTATAATGCATGAGAGCTAGTGTATCTCTATATTATGTTAAACTTGATATTATTTAGGTTTCTAATTTTTGTCAAAATGAATTTAATATGATATCTCTATTTTAATTGCATTTTTCTCCTTATTAATGAGTTTATGCAGATCTTCATACGTTTATTGAATGTTTGGGCTTTCTTTCCTTTTAATTGCTTCTGTTCATTTTGTGCTATTTTTCTTTTGGGTTCCTGTCTTCCTCTTGTTAGCTTTAATGGTTTAGTATATGGTACATGTTAATCACTTGTCAATTTGCAGCATTATAAGGTATGTTTCCACAGGGCATAGTCATCTACCCATTACTTTGTCTGTGGTGTAATTCATGAACAGAAATCATCAATTTTGTTGGAGTCTGATACATAAACACAGTGTTTTATAATTTATTTTAGGGGGTTGTTTAAAAAGAACTCCACCATTTTTCATTGATTTTACATGTTTACCTTTCCCATTTAGATCTTTAATCCATCTGGTGTCCAATTCACAATATGGATTCAGGAACAAACCCACTTTTCTTTCTCTTTATATAGCGAGTCAATCCATCACAATGTCGGTTACAACTTCATAAATTTAGAGGCTCAAGTATTTAATAGATGGATTCTTTGATGGTTATCTCAACTTCTTTTTTAAATCTTGCCAGTATAGAACAACCACCTTTGTCTCACATTCTTTTCTCTTGAGTTCTATGTTTCAGTTATTAAATTTATTTCACAACTTTCTTTCCCCTGGTATATTTTCTGTATGTATTTATTTTCAAACTTTGTCTTTTTGTTTAAACGTGTCTCCTGTAGGCAACATGTTATTGAATCTTAGTATAGTTTTGTAGTTGTTAAATTCAATAGGAGCCTCTTTTGCTCTTTGATATGTGTTAGTCTACGTGTTTTTCTTTTACAGTGGATGTGTAACTTGTGTGTGTAACTAATTGCCCTGTGCTTTTATTTTCCCTGAGTTGAAGACTATCTTTTCTGGTGGTAGGCACTGGAGACTGAGGAAAGCCAGACTGCATTCTCTGTGTCACTTCTCTGGAGTTTAAGAGGAAGGGAGGAATCAGCTCCAGGGCAAAGAAGTCAAGCACAAAAATTTCAGACAATCCCATTTGCTGGCATAGCACCAGGCAAACACTGTGGGAAGGGATTTGCCTGTAACATTTTTTTTAGAAAGAAGCAGTAAAGCAAGAGGCAATCCGCCAGCCCAGAAGGTTTGGATGAGGAGACAGGGATAAACTACATCTCTTATCACTCGATTCTCAACCCAGCAAGGCTTTCGGGCTGCCCTAACATTATTACAACTACCTCCTGCCCACTGCTCAATACAGTTGACTGTTGCCATTGATTTATATGGAGAAGGAGGAAGAAACAATTTTGTCCGGGCAAAGTTGGGAGAAGGAACAAGTACAATTTATAACCTCTTCTCAACCTGTTCTGCCACCACCTTCTGGCCACCTCTGCCCCAGACTGCAACCCATCATCTCAGTCCAAGACAGCTTTGGACCTCGGCAGAAGTATCTTGAAGGTTTTATTTGATTCATCTCACTTGGCTTGGGTTTTGGAGATAAAGCTAGCAGCACATGCAGATTTGCGATCCTGATTGATCTACACAAGTCTCTTCTCAGAAGTAGGCAAATATGCTTATTACTACAGGTT
This sequence comes from Felis catus, assembly GCF_018350175.1. Taxonomy (NCBI): domain Eukaryota; kingdom Metazoa; phylum Chordata; class Mammalia; order Carnivora; family Felidae; genus Felis; species Felis catus. The sequence goes on from NC_058372.1 coordinate 82,476,767, forward strand.
TTTTTTTCTCCTTTTTACCCCTACCATACCCTGATCGTTCATCCTCTGATAGCTATGTACTCCCCTTCTCAGGCTGACATCTCTACTCTGCATCCTTCCCCTCAAATTTAGCCTAGTTGCTTCTCTTACTATATGACCAAACTCCGTTTATTTCCACCCACTGATCTATTGGATCACATACTGAGACAGCCAAGGAATACCACACATAAAGGCTGCTCAGGAAAGAGTGGGAAGAAGAAGATGGAAAATATTCCTTTTATTTCAATACAGATTCCACTTCCAATATCCATTTTAAGTTCCAAAATATTTGATGTTGTTTCTAAAGACTCTCTTAGGTGTTGGCCTGCACAACATTAGTAAGGACATAATTTAGGACATTGCAATCTCTATGTTTCCATTTTAAAAAAAACTTAATTATGAAAAAAGTAATAAAAGTCAGAATATTAATTAAATTTCCATCATCAGCTACATGTGCCTTACTCTGAATAAAATCTAAATTTACATGGCAAGAAATTATTAAACCTATAAGAAAATCAAAATGTTAGTAATACAAAAAATAAGAATCTTAATGGTTTGATTAATTTTTCTATTCCTTTGAAGAATTATGACTAAAGGGCACTTTTTCTTTTCAGGTTAGAGAGGGAGGGAGCCAAAACATAAGAGACTCTTAAAAACTGAGAACAAACAGGGTTGATGGGGGGTGGCAGGGAGGGGAGGGTGGGTGATGGGTATTGAGGAGGGCACCTGTTGGGATGAGCACTGGATGTTGTATGGAAACCAATTTGACAATAAATTTCATTAAAAAATAAATAAATAAAGGGCACTTTTAAAGCACCAGAAAGGTCACTATTGGCTTTAGTTGTAGATTTAGTCAGTAATTAAGAAAATGCTGGAATGCATTGTGTTAATCCCACCAGCCATCACTTATAGAAGTATCTTTGTATATTCTGGAAGTTTATTGAAAGTATGCAACCCCTGGGATGTGGGACTCCATGAAACTATTAAAAAATCAGATCTAATTTTTGTTTCAAAAATTTTGAGGAAAATTGTGATTTAGCAGTATAGTATCTTAAGAGAAAAAGAATGTAAATAGCAATATATAACTTTGTAAATAGAGTTTAAAATGGTTTTCAAAACAATTTAAATTGTCTTTAATAAAATGAAAAAAAGCATGACATTTTTCTTCTGACTGTTATATAACATGCATAAAAATGATTTAACAGGAGAAATATCCAAGCTACTTTTAACAGGCATTGCCAAACTTTTATTTTCTAATGATTGTCACCCGAATTACTTAAATATTTTATTTTGTGAATGATAGTTCAGAGAATAAAAATCAACAACTATGAAGATATTTTTTAAAAAATAGCATGCATGGTCTCAATAAAAGTGAAAAGTGTTTGGGGCGCCTGGGTGGCTCAGTTGGTTAAACATTTGACTCTTGATTTCAGCTCAGGTCATGACCATGGATTTATGAGTTCAAGCCCTATGTCAGACTCCCCACTGACAGTGCAGAGCCTGTTTGGGATTTTCTCTCTCCCTCTCTCTCTGCTCCTCCCCCCACTCATAGAGCACGCACATGTACTCTCTACTCTCTCTCTTTCCGTAATAAACTTAAAAAAGAAAAAAAACTTTGTATATTTAACCCTGTGGAAATTACCAAGGAATTACAGTTCACAATAAAAGACTCACAACTGAAGATAAAAAGCAGTATTTCTATTTGTAGAAATATGTGTTTATTCATAGCAATAATAAAAAATTGATAATAAAAATATGTGTCAGTGTAGTACAAAGGCAAAATTTATAAGATCATTTTAAAAATTCAACCTATGTTGCAAGATTACACTACAGGCATGGTTACACCAAAGGCTATTTTCACTATTATATTCTGTGAAGGCTTTCCTGACTTTGTTCTGACTAATGTCTCTAGGATAAAATATGGGGGTTGAGATTGTGTGGAAAATCTATGCAATAGAATGTTTTTTTTAAAGGAGGTAATCAATGCAAAAAATAGTTCAAAGTGAGCTATTTACCAGTTCTGTTATCAACTGAATGGCCCCCCTTCATTCATAAGCTGAAGCCCTAACCCCTGGTACCTCAAAATGTGACTATTTTTGGAGGTAGAAGCTTTAAAAAAGTGATGTTATTAAAATGAGGGTGTTAGGATGTCCTAATAAAATCTAGTTAGTATCTTTGAAAGAAGAAGAAAGTTAGACACAGAGAGACACTGGAGAATGCATGTACTAGGGAAAGACCATGTGAGAAACCAGCGAGAAGGGGGCTTCTGCAAGCTAAAGAGGGACGCCTCAGAAGAAACCAAACTTGCTAACACCTTGATCTTGGACTTCTAGACACCAGAACAGTAAGAAATTAAATTTCTTCCTTTTAAGCCACCCAGTCACTGGTATCTTGTTACAACAGCCCTAACAAACTAATACATCCTTCTTCATGAGACTGTCAGGTTTACATTTAGTTTTTCTTTTTCATATAAAGACTCAAATATTGCAGATCATGGCTATGTCTGTGTGTGTGTGTGTGTGTGTGTGTGTATGGATATGTTTGTGTTTTGCATATGTTTCAAATTTTCCTGAATTTGATGCTGTTAGTATTATTGACTTGGGCCATTCTGTGTGTAATGATACCCCATCATTGCCTTAATTTGCATTTTCCTAATGATTTATGATGTAGACCATCTTTTCATATATTTACTATCTATATATCTTTTTTGGTAAGATGTCTGTTCAGATCTTCAACCATTTTTTCATTGGGTTGTTATTTTCTTTCTGTGAAACTTTAAAAGTTCTTTGAATATTTTGAATAACAATATTTTAGCAGATATGTCTTTTGAAAATACTTTTTTTTTTAGTCTGTGGCTTGTTTATTTGTGTGTGTATAATTTCCTTTCCCAGAGCAGAAGTTTTTTAATTTTAATGAAGTTCAGCTTATCAATGATTTCTTTCATGGATCACGCGTTTGGTGTTGTGTCTAAAAAGTCATTTCCACATCCACAGTCTTCTTTTTTCCTGTTTCTTCTGGAGTTTTGCAGTTTTATATTTAAGTCTGATGCATTTGAGTTAATATTTGTGAAGGATGTAAGGTCTGTGTTTACATTCATTTTTTTTTGTTTTGCACATGAATGTTCACTAGCAACATTTATTGAAAAGATTATCTTTACTCCATTGTATTGTTTTTACTCCTTTGTTAAAGATCAGTTGGTTATATTTATGTGAGACCATTTCTGAGCTCTCTATTCTGTTCCCTTGTTCTTTTTGTCTATTCTTTCACCAACACTGAATTGTCTTGATTACTATAACTACAGTAAGTCTTGAAGTTGGGTAGTATTAGGCTTCCAACTTGTTCTCTTTAAACATTGTATTGACTATTCTGGATCATTTTTCTCTCCCTATAAACTTTAGAATCCATTTGTTGCTATCAACCAAATAACTTGCTGGGATTTTTATTAGGATTGCATTGAATCTATAGCCAAGTTGGGAAAAGATGACATCTTAACAATATTGAGTTTCTTATCCATAAACATGGAGGATTTCTCAATTTATTTATTTTTTTCTTTGATTTCATTCATTGATGTTTTGTAGTTTCCTTCACCATAGATCTATACTTATTTTGTTACATTTATATCTATTTATTTCGTTTTAGAGAGTGCTAATATAAATAGTATTATGTTTTAATTTCAAATTCTATTTGTTTATTGCTGATATATAGGAAATAAATTGACTTTTGTAAAGTAATATTGTATCCAGCCAACTGGCCATGATTACTTATTAGTTCCAGGAGTTGTTTTGGTGATTCTTTTGTGTTTTCTACATAAATGTTCATATATCTGCAAACAAACACTTTATTTCTTCCTTCTCAACTTTGTACCTATCATTTCCTTTTGTTGTCTTGTTACATTATCTACGACTTCCAGTGCAATGTAGAAAATCCATGGTCAGAAGGACAATCCTTATCTTGTTCCCAATCTTAGTGGAAAAGTTTTGAGTTTCTTATCATTAAATAGGATGATAGGTGTGTCTATATATATACACATATATATATACATCTATATATATACACATATGCTGAATTTTGTTGAATGGTTTCTTTTTTCTGCATCTATTGATATTATCAGATAATTTGTCTTTTTTTTTTTAATCTCTTGAGGTAATAGATTATATTAATCTTTAAATGTTGAACCAGCCTTGAATATCTGGGATAAATCCCACTGGGTCATGATGTATAATTATTTTTATACTTTTTTTTGGATTTGATTTGCTAATTTTTTTATTTTTTTTAATTTTTGTAATATTTATTTATTTTTGAGAGAGAGGGAGACACAGAGCACGAGTGGGAGAGGAGCAGAGAGAGAGGGAGACACGGAATCTGAAACAGGTTCCAGGCTCTGAGCTGTCAGCACAGAGCCCGACATGGGTCTTGAACCCATAAACCCCAAGATCATGACCTGAACCAAAGTTGGGACACTTAACCGACTAAGCCATCCAGGCGTCCCAATTTGCTAATGTTTTTTGAGAATTTTTGTATCTATATTTATGACAAATATTGGTCTGTAGTTTTTTCTGTTGTAATGTTTGTCTGGTTTTGATATTAGGACAATTTTGTCCTCACAAATGAGTTAGGAAATGTTCACTCTGCTTCTATTATCTCAAGGACATTGTAGAGAATTGATATAATTTCATACTTAAGTGTTTGATAGAATTCACCAGTGAGCCCATCTGGACCTGGGACCCTCTATTTTTAAGGTTATTAATTATTTATTCAATTTTCAAATACATACAAATCTTTAAGTTTTCTACTTCTTCTTGTGTGAGTTTTGGCAGCTTTTTTTCCTTTCAAAGAAATCTCAATTATATTTGACCCAGCTAAAGAGAAATCCAACCTCATCTGTGAGGTAACCTAATCTAAGCTAACCTTGTTAACACCCCAAACCTAAAAAGTTTCCTAGTTTAAGTGAATAACTGAAACCATCCCACAGCAATTGAACTAGGAATTGGTGATTTCATCAATTCACATAAATTTTAAAGTCATAACTGGAAATATACATTAGAAACAACAATTTAAAAAAAACTATCAATAAAATGCAAAGCTGAGCTATTTCCTCCATCAATAAACTAGAAAATAACACTCAGTGAATGTGTATGGGAGATTAATATATTTGTTATCATAGCACATTATATTTGTAAGTACACAACACAGTGTTTACATATGAGCATTGTTTAATTATGGTTTTCTTGTTTTACTCTTTAATTCATAATTTAACTAAATTCATCATGCAGTTTGTGGAAAAGTTTACAAAGAAAGAACTGCACATGGTTCAGTCTAAAATCATTTGTCATTTTAGGTACTTTAAAAAAGTCAAATTTCATAGCTAATGTTACAGGGAGGATGCTGTCTTAATATAATTACATTGTCAGATACCAGGATCCTGTCAGAAAAGGAAATGATAAATGTCAGTGTGCCTGGAAATACAGGATTCAGAAGTCCACGCTGTAATGGAAAGAATAAAACTTTCAAGAAGAAGTTCAAAGGCAAAGCTCCTTACTCATTGATCTGTCTTAGTCCAATATTAAGAAATGCCTGATTACTTAGTGTCCATTTCAGAGTGAGTTAAATGCCTCTCTTGAGGGGAATGTGAGGTTTTCACTAAAATAGCTAGATGCTAAGTAGGAAGGAGACTTCCAGTTAATACACTTTTCCATGTGCTTATAAAAGTCACTTCTGTCAAGCCATATAGACAATCCTGCCTTCAGTAACCTAAAAGGTTCTTTCTAGGAGAATGAGAAGATTAATTATTATTCTCTAAAGTGCTTAACTTTAGCTACTTCTACCAACAGGGTAAGAAATTAGATCATGCTGAAGGATATCTGGTCTCTCCTCTATCTTAACCTAAGATTAATAGCATCTTGGAGTTTGATCCAGTCATTTTCATAAATCCATTTTCTGCATAATGGAAAAGGTCATAAAGACTGTCTCATGACTAATTTGTTTGTTGCGTGGAGGCAAATATATTATTTTCTCAGGATTATTAGAATTCTAGGCATAATGTATTTTAATGTAAAAAATTAGCTGTCAAAATAAACAGTGACAATCCCCAACGTTCTAAGAAGATCATAGTCATATTGCTTTGTATATAGTTAATATACAAGCATCTCTCAAAGACACTGTGGGTTCAGTTCCAGGCAACCATAATTAAGGGAGCATTGCAATTAAGTAAGTCAAGTGAATCTTTTGGTTGCCCGGTGCATATAATAATTATGTTTACATTATACTGGTATATATTACGTGTGCATTAGCATTATGTCTAAAATAAAACAACGCATGTACCTTAACTTAAAGATACATTATTGCTATAAAATGATAATCATCATCTGAGCTTTCGGGCGATTGTAATCTTTTTGCTGGTAGGGAGACTTGTCTCCATGCTGATTGCTGCTGACTGATCAGGGTGCTGGCTGCTGAAGGTTGAGGTGGCAGGGGCAGTTTGTTAAAGTAAGACAACACTGAAGCTTGCCACCTTGATTGACCCCCTCCTCTTGCGAATGCTTTTTCTATAGCACGCAATGCCGTTTGGTAGCATTATACCCACTGGAGAACTTTCAAAATCGGAGTCAGTCCTCACAACCCTGCCACTGCTTTAGAAAGCTGTGTAATTTTATGTAATATTTTATTTAATTTTATGTAATATTGTTGTCATTTCAACAATCTTCACAGCATCTTCCCCAGCAAATGCTGTTGAAAAACGGCGCAGGCAGACTTACAATACGCAGGGTTGCCACAAACCTCCAATTTGTAAAAAAAAAAAAACAAAAAAAAAACCCACAACATTTGTGAAGTACAAAAATGCAAAGCCCAATAAATTGAGGTATGCCTATACTTACAAAGGTAAATTGGGGCACCTGGCTGGCTCAGCAGGTTAAGCACTCGACTTCAGGTCATGATCTCATGGTTCGTGGGTTCGAGCACTGCATCTGGCTCTGTGCTGACAGCTCAGAGCCTGGAGTCTGCTTTGGATTCTGTGTCCCTCTCTCTTCCCCTCCACTACTTGCGCTGTCTCTGTCTCTCAAAAATGAATACACATTTTTTTTTAAATTAAGATAGATTGCTTTTCTAGTTTTTTGATGAAGTTATTGAAGTTCAGGAACTAAAATTTCTCTATAGGGCAGCAGAATCACATCCCCAACTATAGATCAGCATGTATGTAGAATTTTTTGTTTGTTTTGTCTTTAACTTTATTTACAACGGCCAGTTAAGATACCATTTTCCCAAGTTACTTAAGTCAGTTCTAGCCTTTCTTCACCCCCTTCAATGAAGTTATGTTATTCATTTTTTAAATTCAGCCAGATCCATTTGTTCATGGTGGTATTCCACTATGAGTCCTTCCCACCCCACCTCCTGTTTGGCCATTAATCATTTGCTTATGTTGGGAGTATGTGAAATACTATTATGGTCCTAAGAGTGGGAGTTTTTCTCCCTAAAATAAATTATTTTATTTTTCAGTAGAATGGAATTTTAGTCATCTGTCAAATATTCTCTGAAAAAGTTACAGAACTCTATATGATGTATATCTTTACAATAAAATAAAGTAATAAAAGCAGTGGTAACATCACTAACAATTATATCTTCAGTATACACAGCTTTGTTTCTTAAGCACTTTTATTTATGCAATTTTATAGCTAATCTAAAAAGTAAGGCAGAAGTCAGTAGGAGAGAATAATGTATGTCACCAGCATTTTAAACACATCTGGAATACTTCATCTCTTTCGTATTATTAAGAGCAAGGAAGAAAACAAATATTAAAAATGGTTCAGAGCTATGATGGAGTTAAATGTAAACCTTGAAGAAATGCCCTTGTGTTAAGATTTCAGCAGTCACTATTGGTACATTTTATGTAATAAATACCATTATTTTCTCCATGTTGATGCACCATTAATATGTTTGCCTTTAACTAAGTTGAAAATCTGACTAGTTTATGCAAGTGGCAGCATAATTTCTTGGGAAAATAAGAAACAGGTTGAAAAAACATTAATAAAATGTAAGAAAAAATCCATGTATGATGTCAACATACTACTCCAGTCCTAAGGCCTACATTTATTACAAAAATAAATATGCACTTAAGTCATACTTTCGCCATTAATGTTGAACACACAAAGACTAGTTACACATTCTATATTTAATTAAAATACAAAAGTATGTCTTCCATCTGCACATAGCAGAGTGAACGGATTTAGGTGCACATGAATTTACAGCTGGTATTCAAATATTAGCAAAGTAGACTTTTTTTTTTTTAAACCACATCGGGTATCATGTAATTCCTCAGTGTAAACTCAGCATAGTAGTGGATTTATTAGCATTTAAAATAATTTTTAATATTTTCAGTTTCTCACATCCTCATTTAAGTTCTGAGTTACAAGACTTCTTTCTATGTTGCAAATATCTTGCTTTTGAAAGTGTACCTTTGAATTTTTCTAGTGAAATATATGCGTTGTATGACTTTATTTGGTACTTTAACCTTCGATTTAGTGTTTGTGCAAGTTGCCTCTTACCAATTCTAAGAATATTTTCTAAAACTTTTCCACCATCCTATTTCTTTTAGAAAAGTGGCATTAGTTGAGGACAATAACTCTATGTTCTGTTTGGCTTTTATTTATGTAATATACTGATACAGTGTCATATTTGATTAACAGTGGTTACATTATTGGAGTCCTTGCAATTTGCAAAGATTATATGCACACTCAAGTTGCCTCACCTTACCATCATAAGGGCACTAGACCTAAGGAGGAAGTACAAAAAGTCAGCACAGGAGTTGAATTTTCGGGTTTTAGAGAATTACAGCCATATTCTGACTATATCCAAAATGTAATAGCTATCCTAGTGATGCAGCAGTGACCTTAGTGCCCTGGCCTCTTTTGCTCCTTCAGTAAGGTTCCCCCTTTGCCCCACTCTATACTTCTGTATTGATTCTCAGTATTGACTGTATACTGGAATCACTTGGGGACCTTTAAAAGCTACTGCTACCTGAATTCCATGCCAGACATTCTGATTTAATTGATCTAGGGTGCGCTGAGATTTTTAAAACTCCCGAAGAGATTCCAAGGTACGGTCAAGTTTGATAACCTTGCCCCAGTGACTTCATCATGCCTTTGGATATGGTTTTCTTTATCATTGTCTTTTATTGCATCTCACTCTCCCTTAACTCAACAGCTTCTATTTATCTGCTACCATTTATTTATACCAGTTTACTTTTGTGTGTTTCATAATCAAAGATCTCAAATGTCTGACAGATCCAATCAGCCATAGCTAAGGTTTCAAGAGACCCAACAAACAGTGTTGCTAAGGAATCGTTGAGGATTTTCTCAGAAGACTGCTGTAGCTATGGTAGGCACCCTGAGTCAGTGGACTTTTGCATGTGGCCAATATTTACTTACTTTATAATGCAAGGAGGTCTTTCTAATGATGATGGCATGTAGAACAATGTTTTGAATGGGTCATGTGAATTTAGGGGTATTTTTTAATAGAATAAACTAATAGTTACATTTGAAGAATATTTTCTCACTTCTCTGAATTCACTTTCAAACAGTTATATTTGTCAGTTGTGTTAGCATAGAAGAAATAAAATACTGCCATTTTAATAAGATTAGCTTGTTGTTATTCATATTAGTATAGTAACAATGCAATTGTTATTGTTTTTGTTTTTAATGGAATCACCCCCCCGAGTCTCAGGAAGAATCACTGTGATTGTCACAGGATTCAGAGACCCCTTTATTTATTTATTCCAAGGCTTTTATTTGAAAATGTTTAGTATAAGAAGATATTACATTGGTGATTGTTGCAGCATCTAATGTGGATTCTGCTATTTAACTATGATTCCGCCAACTAAGAAATGAATAAAAACATTTTCTGAACTTTATCATTTTTTTAGTACAAATGAATGAACTTGGACTACATGTTAAGAACTTTCTGCTACTATTTTGTGGTCCAGTCTACTGTCTCTGAGAAGAGCTACTGATCATTTATATTACCATTTAGTGATTAACCCTTTATTTGGGTGTCATCTTGAAGGAATTTAAACTAATGATTTAATTTAAATAAACAAAAGTAGGAAACAAATGTTCATTGTCACTCTGTTGAATCGTTTCATATGACTGTTTAAAGGATAAGAAGCAAAATGAAATATAGCCCATTTAAAACATTCTGTAAACTGTAACTATTTGTATAAATATATCTTAAAAGTATATGTCATTCTTTTTACCTCTAAGACTTGTGACTATATTTTTTATATTTCTCCTGAGATGGTCCGTTGCTTCTGTGATTTGAAGATTATTTAGTATGATGCAGGGGTAGCTACTTATTTCTGATCAATACTGCAGATTGGTCTTTTGTTCACAGACCAACAAATATTTGATTCTATTTCAGAATGTTTGTTCAGGATTTAGTCAATAGAGTTCTATGGCTATGGTATAAAGCAAGGGAAAACACTGGAAACACAATCTTAACAGATAATACAATGTCACCCAGTAGCTAAATGTATTATTACATAGAGCCATATTATGTAAACCCTATGCAGGCTGTCTACATCTCAGATGAGGTAAGTGATGAGCTGCATCTCAATTCTTTACATTATCCTTGTAATTCTTAATAAGAGAGTAAGAAAACAGAAGACGTCAATTTGACAACATAACATTCCAGAAAGATACTGCATGCATTGCATCTGTATACGCACATTACATATTGATAGCTATATATTCATTTGCTCACTTACAAAATATTTCTTGAGCATCTACTATGTTTCAGTAACTGTATTGCAGGGCTTGGATTGTATCAGAAACAAAACAGGTGAGATCACATAAAAAGTAAATAAACAAGATAATAATGATAGTATAAGAGCTACAAAGCCAATAACAAACTGGTGAAAGGTAGTGAAAGGACCTGCAAAGAAGTGATATTTGAACTGCAGTCTCGAGGAGATGCAGTTGCTAACTGAACATAGAATTATGGGAAGAATATATCTTTTTAAAGTTTAATTTAATTTAATTTTTATTTCAGAGAGCGAGTATATGTGAGGGAAACAGGGAGAGAGAAAGAGAGAGAGAGAGAGAGAGAGAGAGGGAGAATCTTCAGCAGGTTCCAAGTTCAGTATGGAACCCAATGCGGGGCTCGATCTCACGACCCTGGGATCATGATCTCAGCTAAAATCAAGAGTGGGACACTCAACAGACTGAGCCAGGTGCCCCGGGGAAGAACATATCTTAAAGGGTCAATTGTAAGAGCAAAGAAACAGAAATATGAGGCAAGGATGTCCACAAAGGGAAACTGGGTCTTTGTAGTTGGAAAACAGGAAGCAATGAGGAGAATGTATAAGGTGGTGTTGGGAGTCGTAGGGAAGGGCCAGTGCCTACAGGGCCTGGTAAGTGATATTAGGAGTGATGAAATATTACCATTGAATATTTTTAAGCAGAAGATGACTTAGTATGACTTATTTTAAAAGCTTCTATGTTCTGTCAGTAGGAAAACGTTTTATTACTAGTAAAAAAAAAACAGAATTAAGAAATGGCTAATCACTAGGTACGGCGAGATTGTTGCATATCCCTTCTCCCCTTTTTCCTTTGCATAACAGAAGGTCTTATTTCTCAGACTCACTTGAAGTCAGTATGAGAAATTGTGGGTGCAGCTACAGGATCACATCTTTGAGAAAGAAATTCTAATTTTTTTAGACAAGAAGTTGTGCCTCACCTCCTTATTTCTTAATGACAGAAAAAAAAGAAAGAAGAAGAGGAAGGATTTGGTAATGGTGGTCAGCTTCAACCATGCAGACAAGGAAGGAAAACCTCCTCATGAATCAGAATTGCCTACCTGACCTGGAACTTTTATCTACCTCTGGCTTGTCACAGGCAAGAGATATAAAATTCTATTGTTTTTCCCAAATCACTGCTATTTTGTGTCTCTTTATGACAATAGCCTTGTTTAGATTTATAACGGTAACCTAAAATAGCTGTTGTGAAAAATTAAAATACAAGTAATTACTAAAAGAGGATTCTGATTAACTTTTACTTTAATACTACCTCTGACAGTAATAAAGCTTATAATTTTACTTTTTATTTTTTTTAAGTTATTATGGAAAGCTTTATACCTTTAATTTAGATTTCATGACAACAACTGAAATTTTAGGTAGAAACTAGGGTAACTATATTGAAGATGGCAAGCTATCTCCAGGATATCTATTTTTGGGGCACATGACAGTATCTGAATGTGTTAAACTGAGCTTCCCCAAATTCTGTTTCCCCAATCAACTATTTCACAACAATATTGTACTTGAACTGTATCTCTCCCGTGGCTTCTTCTGAATGCAAAACAGCCACTCTGCCTCAGGCTTCCTAGAAACCCACTATATCATTTGGCCTAAATAATTCCAGTTTGGTTTTATTTTTGCCACGCAGAATAATGCTATAAGGCAATAAAAAAATATTTGGGGTCAAATGTAATCACTTAGAACAACTGGCAAACATGTAGAACACACGGAGTGGCCGATGTGCACAACAGAACCGTGGTGAGTTACAGGTATTTAAACTATGTTTGGAAAACTGTCTCATATTTGAATTTCAGTGATAAGTAGGGTAGAGCAAGATGACATTTTTACTAAAAATGAATCTATTATTAGGTGACTCATCTATTTTAAGTCTGAAGAGTATCATTTCAAATTTATACAACCACTTAGGGAATAAAAAATGTACATTTATAGACATTTCTAAGTTCTCATATTGATATTTACTCTTTCCGTTCCTTTGTCAGTGTCTGCTGAAACCATATTTCAGCAAAACTGTAGAAGGTTCAAATCTTCACACCTACCCAAGGCTTTGCAACACTCATATAAAATGCATATAGGGGACTAATTGGCAGGGAAGACAGCCAGGAGCTTGGGTGGCAATGCCTTCCATGAGAGGCAGATGGACTACCTACCTGGGGAGTTGTAATATGCACTTAAATGAAATGAAGTCAGAGCTAACCAGTAGAGACCACATTTGGAGTGAGCCATATTCATGATTCCATATTCTCTCTGGCCTTACTTCTAGTTTTCATTCTCTTCCTTGGCTGCAACTGGAAACATGTTTCAGAAGATTGGAATTTTTTCATATTTTCATCTCCAAAATTCCAAAATTCATGGAAACAATTAAAATATCCAAAGTGTGAAGACATAAAACTGTACAAAACAGACACTTAGACAGAAAGCTCACGAGGAAGCGGACTGTTCTGATTAATTGGTTTTCTGCTGAACTGAGTGGTTATCCATCATATCCTGGTGGGAAAGGCACTGTGCCCAGCATTATCAAGCATAAAACAGGAGCTCAAAGAACGTAATATTCAGTTAGGATGAATGAAAAATAATTTTTGTTTCAATTCCATCAAACTTTTTCTCTCTCTCTCTCTCTAAAATGCATGGAAATGCTTCCTTGCCTAAGTGGGGAAATAGATTATCTGCATCGCTATTAAGACTTTTCCCGTGTTTCTTGGTGACCATTTTGAGGTTTAATCTGCATATATGCTGTTGAAATTCGGTTCAGTAAACACTGAGCCATTCCAGATCAGGTAGGATGCTCAGCATTGAGGCTTTAGAGATGATAAAAAGATATTCTCTGGGAGTTTACAGGTTGTTGAGCCAGAATCAGAGCCTCCTGACAGAAACTTTTACACAAACCCTTTCCTGCATGGGCTTGATTCCCATCATTAACTTGGCCATTATCCAGCTTCAGTATTCTTCACGAATACCTCTTGCCTTCCCAATAAAAACCAAACCCTGTAGACTAATGTTCAAGAATTTTCCAACCTTCTCTAAAAAAGGAAAATATAGTCTTTGTTTGGCAACTAAAAGTTGACATGAACAAGACTCAAGGATGAGAAGCTCTCAGATTGAGTCCAAATAAGGCATTGTTAGATGCCGTCCCTAGAGAAATAAAAGATAATCTTGACAATGGAGGTTTCATACAGTCAGTTCTGCTACCATGCAACGTGTATGTATGTATTGCTAAAAATCATCACGTTATGCAGAATCATGCAACTCAACACTCAAAAATTTTGTCAGTGTCTGTGACACACTTAAAAAATAAGAATATAATAAAAAGGGTAACACGGTTTTATAAATATTACCTGCTTTTAGAAATACGTAGATACCCATAATAAATATGGCGCTTTACTTTCATGTATTTTTAATGTTTATTTATTTATTTTAAGAGTGTGAGCAGGGAAGGGACAGAGAGAGAGAATCCCAAACAGGTTCCGTATTGTGAGTGTGGAGCTGGGCGTGGGGCTCCATCTCACGGTGAAATCATAACCTGCGTGGAAATCAATAGTCCATCACTTAACCAGCTGAGCCATTCAGGGGTTCCGGCATTTTAGTTTTTAAAAAGACATGGAGTTTGCCTGTGGCAATGGGCAACAGAAGGGTAGTAGCTTGTATGTCATTGGGAGATGGTAGAAGGAGGGTTCTCGGAATGGGCGTAAACTTGTAACCCCAGAATTGGATAGGTGTAGCTCATGACACTCAGGGCGAACTGAGGTAGCTGGTAGATGTCTGGGTCGTGTTCATGTCAGAGTTTCGTGCATCCCTGGGCAGCTCGATTCGGCTGGATGCAGTTTTCTGAGTTCACCTGGTGTTTCTGCAAGACGAATTTGCACATAAGCAAATGTGAAATTTGCATTACGCTTAAATTGTTTCCTGATATATCAATCATATTGGAACAAATTCTGTTCTCCAAACCAGGGTTATAGCAGAACTGATTGTATTTTGTGATTTCAGATATTTTAACAACTCTAGGAGCCACCTGCTCATGAATTTATAACACTTATTTCACAATTAGGGATACAAGGCTGAGGATTGTAAGCCTGGTTAGGAGCATACCTAAAATCCTTCTACGTAATGGGCAACAAGTCAATCAATTCAAGCGTCCTGATGGGCATCAGAGCCTTGTGAAACGGGAGTAGGAGTGAGAGAGCGCTGGATTCTCTGAGTAGGAGATGGCAGAGCACCACCAATAAGGTGGCGGCAGGGGGGGGGGGGTGCGGGGGGGTGGGGAGCAGAATGAGAGACAAAGAGCAAAACATGTCCTGTCATCCTAATTGTGCCTAGACCGGTTTTTGCTTATTCGCAACTAAGCAGACGTAGAAAGAAACTGTTCTTGGTGTTATACTTTTTTTTTCACCAACAGCTGCAAATAAATGCAGGTCTGTTTTTCAGAATTTATAGAAATTTCATTTGTTTTAACATAAATGTCACTACAAAGGTGATGCCCCGCCCTCCCACCACTCCAAGAGTGTGGGTGTACTCCATTGATTGTGGGTGTACAGGACTGGGTCTGCAAAACTGCTTGAAAACAAGCAGCCATCCTTGCAGCCAGGTGAACGTGACCTTGGCTGTCAAGAAAGAGGGGAGAATCCAGGATCTGTGACACTGTATTGTAAGCTACTTAATCCCTTCACATAGAGCCATAATATCTGGCTCATTGTGATCATGTGTCCCTTAAATGCTTGGCAGAATTATATTCTTCTGAAAATATGTTTGAAACATGAATAGAAACCAAGGAAATTAATATCATCAGAGATGGAACTGACTTACACAGATCTTTGTAAAACAGGAAATAAAACAGGTAATTGCCCTAAAATCATGTAACCTAAGTTTCAGTCTAGTGGCAATGAGATTGTCAGATCATGGGAAGATGAATGTAGCATATGCAGAAATATCATCAAGTGATTTGATTCAAAATTTAGTTTCTTAATGTGTAAAGATTTCTTCTTTGAAGTCCTCTGAGCTCAGACAGTGGAAAGTATCATTTAAAAATTTTTTAATTTAAAGGAGTCACTGAATCCTAAAATATAAATTGGTATCACATCCACATGCACTGTGATGGAAGGTACAACAAAAAATAAAATAACAAAAATGAAATTAAAGCATGTTTCCTTTAAAAAAAAAAAAAAGCATACCTAAATCTGTTCCTGCCCTCTTTTTAAACCAGTAACGATTACCGTGGTTTTTGTTTTCCAAAAATATTTCTTTACCCCAAGTTGTTTTTTCTAACAACTCTCCCTTTAAAATAAACTTGAGGGGCGCCTGGGTGGCGCAGTCGGTTAAGCGTCCGACTTCAGCCGGGTCACGATCTCGCGGTCCGTGAGTTCGAGCCCCGCGTCGGGCTCTGGGCTGATGGCTCAGAGCCTGGAGCCTGTTTCGGATTCTGTGTCTCCCTCTCTCTCTGCCCCTCCCCCGTTCATGCTCTGTCTCTCTCTATCCCAAAAATAAATTAAAAAAACGTTGAAAAAAAATTAAAAAAAATAAAATAAACCTGAATTTTACGAGGTAAAATTTGCTGTGTATAGTTCCCATAGAAATATTTCCTAAATTATTCTAAGCCTTGGATGGATATATTATGCCACCAGGGAAGGGGGCCAGTGGAGGAATGTTGTGTGGGATTGAGGTTTGTTCTTGTGACCTAAGAGTCAGGTAGGTTTTCCTGGGGTCAAAATGGGATCCAGAGGCAGCAAGATTCCATCAAGGAAATACAAGCAAGGGTTTGCCTATCATTTCAGGCACAGGAAAAAAAAATGGTATGTCATGCCCAGGGAATTTTTTTTTAACACTTCTAAGATCTATAAAAGCAAGTAAATGTAGCAATGATATGAAATGACCACCAGCCACCCATTTAAGTCATGCTTATACTACCTCGTAGTTATGATGAAGGAGCAAAATCGGCCCTGATTTTTTGCAAAGCGGTCCCTGGTTGATTTAAATAACCCTTGCCTGAGACATTTAGGAAGATAAATACAACAGACACATACAGAGACACACACAGCAACACACAGACACAGATACACACACACACACACACACACACAGAGATGCCATTAACACTATATGAAGAATAATAAATTCTTTAAATTCAGCATTCTGACGACAACCAGATGGCTGCTGAGTAATGGACACATAGATCGAGAAGTCATAGGAAGGATTTACACATCTGAGAAGTCAGTATTTAAAATAAACACATAACCTCAATGCCTTTCAGATAACTACTGATGGTGATTTTAGATCATTTCCCATTTGATTGGGCAGATTTGTTTGTTTGTTTACTTGCTAGAATCAGGGAATGCTGAATCTCACGTTGCAGGCAAACTCCTTGTTGGATGGACGTGGACACTAAGAGAAAGGTTAAATGCCTTGTTGTGTAACACATGGTTAATTGTAGAACTGGGATTGGAACCCAGAAACGATGCCCTTTCTAGGGCTCAGTTTTACCAGTCTAGAGAACGCAGTTGTGATGGCTAGCATTAAATTAAATACCAGCCAGGAGATGTTTACACATCTTGAGCCATACACTAGGCAGTGATCAGCCTATCAAAACACACCAGCTTTCTTTTCATTTCTGCTTCATATACTTGCAACATAAGAAAAAGGGTGATAAATATTAATTTTGTGGAATATTAGGAATTAGAAAAATAGTGAAAAAAAAAACAACCCTCAAATATGTATGTCATATCTTGGGTGGGAAATCCAGACTCCAATCCTGGCTGCTACATAACCCAGCTGCTAAATTTAAGACAGTGTTGGAATCCGGCTCCTACTTCTCTGTCTCCTGTCCCATTAGCCTGTGGACTACTTGAATAAAGGAAGCCTTGCTTCTTGGACAGCAGAGGTTCCAGTGTTTCTGTAGCATTCTGCAGTGGAGTGGCTGCTGAGCTGTGAAATGATGAGCCAGGGACACACAGCTTGAGAGAGACCTGCTGAAACTTTTTGGCACCTCTTCTCGAAGCATGATTCTACCATGTATTTGCATGTGTTGTGTTCACAGCTCGAAACGTCCACCTTGCTACATGTCACCTACCCATTGATACTTCACACCACCGCCACCATCACCATACTTCCCAAACTGCCTGCCTTAAGTGTCCATTTTTTGGTGAAGCCTCCAGTAATTTGGGCGGAAGTAATTGATTGATCCTCCATTTGTGACACCATGGGACTTTGTGCCCACTTCTAGAGTTCTCACTCCTACCTTTGTAGCCAACACTTCATCCCTGCTGGGTGTGTAGGGGCCATGTCGTCTCCATATTCAGCACTCGGGTGCCTAAAATGGCACTTGGCTCACAATAGGCAGTAATGTAAGTGTGTTGATTGCGTGAGTGAAATGTTGCAAGTTTGTACCGGTTTATGTATAATTGACTCTCATGTACTCAGTATTATTCCCTCCATTTTTCTTTTTTTTTTTTTAAATCTCAAAAATTATTTTTGCTGATTCACAATTTAGTTGCTCTGTCAGTCAACAGATACTAATTAGGCACTTATTACATCCTAGGAATTCTTCTAGGTACTGGGACTGGTAGCAGTAAAAAACAACAACCATGCTCTCCTGAAATTCAAACGGTATACAAATAATCAAATATATCGTATACCAGACTGTGATAGTGCTCTAAAGAATAAAGGGGTAAAGCAACTTATGGGAATTCAAGAGTAGAACATTATTTTATATGAACGATAACAGATGAACTCGTTACAGAGATGACAGTTGAGGAGAAACAGAAAGTGAGAGCAGTAGTTAAGTGGGTATATTGAGAAAGAATGTGCTCGAAAATGGAAACAAAAATTGTAAGTGCCCTGAAATAGGGATTGCTTGATGCACCAGAAGTAAAGCAAGGAGGCCAATCTGGCTGGAGCAAACTGGTTTTGGAGGACAGTGCTTGTGGAGGAAATCCCAGAAGAAATAGTGGAGAGATAATGCTATTGCAGATCAGGAGGATGTGGGATACTACAGGAGGGTTTTTAAGAAAAAAGCCATATGTTTTAGCTAATATTTTAGAAAATATTTGTTTCTAGCTGCTGTGTGGGGAGTAGACCATTGTAGAGGGGTATAGACAGGCAGACCACTTGGTTTATAGATGAGTTTGTTAGGGCTGCTGTAATAAAGTACCACAGTCTGGGGTGCATAAATAATAGAAATTTCTTGTCTCAAAGTTCAGGAGGCTAGAAGTCTGAAATCAAGGTATCTGCAGGGCTGGCTCCTTCTGAGGATCATGAAGGAGCAACTGTTCTGTGTTTTCTGATGATTTTCTGCCTATCTTTGGTCTTCTTTGGTTAGTGGATACATTGCTATGATCTCTACCTTCATTTCACATGGCATTCTCCGGTGTGCTTATCCATCTCTGTAACTAAATGTCTTCTTTTTTATAAGGACATTAGTCGTATGGTATTAGGGTCCCCTCTAATGACCTCATCTTCATTCAACTACATCTACAAAGACTGTTTCCAAATAAGTCACATTCTGAGGCACTTGGGTTAGAACCTCAACTTAACTTTTTTGGGGAGACAATTCAACTCATACCAGTGCACTAAAGAAATAATCCAGTCCAGAGATAGTAATGGCTTTGACCAGAGCACAAACACTGGAGATAGAGAAAAGTGGTCAGTATAAGGATTATTTTGAAGGAAGAATGAACTGATTTTGCTGATTAATTGGGTGTGGGGTCTAAGGAATAGAATAGAGGGAAGAAAGGAAGACTTCAGGGTTGTTTTTGGCCTGAATAATAGCTGTGTTCTGACATTGAGAAGACTGAGTGAGAAGCAGATATGTAAAGGAGAGTCAAAAGTTTGTTTGACATGTTGACATGCTACTATTGCTATCTAATTGCATTTCTAAGCGAAGATGTTGACAAAACACTTGGATATACAAGTCTGGCTTCTGAAATTTTATAGCTGCACGACACATAATCATCATAGTCCAACCAATACTTACTACAGATGAGGAAGTCGGTACATTTGAAAAGGTTTATTTAAAAAATAAAATAAAAGGCCTTGATTTCAGGCCACTGAAACATGTAGAAAAGAAAACTTGATCCTTTGGACTCCCAATCCAACACTTTCTGTATCAGAGTACCAGGCTTTCATCAGCATTTTGTAGTTCCACACGCAGTTGCCAGATGCAACAAAAATGTAAATGATTATAATTCTGGGCCTAGCAGTTGGGTGGCCAAGATTCCAGCTTGAGGTCTTTGTTCTGCAATATATTATCACCAAATTGATAAATACAACAATATGATCAAAAAGTATCGCAAGCTAGGGGCGCCTGGGTGGCGCAGTCGGTTAAGCGTCCGACTTCAGCCAGGTCACGATCTCGCGGTCCGTGAGTTCGAGTCCCGCGTCGGGCTCTGGGCTGATGGCTCAGAGCCTGGAGCCTGTTTCCGATTCTGTGTCTCCCTCTCTCTCTGCCCCTCCCCCATTCATGCTCTGTCTCTCTCTGTCCCAAAAATAAATAAACATTGAAAAAAAATTTTAAAAAAAAGTATCGCAAGCTAGAATAATTTTAGGAGTTGCATAGTTCCCTTTGGCCCCTAATAAGTGTTCAGAGTGCTAATGCATGATGTTGAGACTCTGTTACCTTGAAGCGAAGAAATGGCATCAGGCATTCAACCCTCCTGCTCGATTGTATTACCTGACAGCTGATTCAGTCCCTGTTGAGTCCAAGAAAATGTTTTGTCCATTTGAAGATTTGGTTGAGATCAACTTTGTATGTTTGGCTCTCTGACTAAATTTACACTTCAAGGTTCTGAAAGATATGATCTGTGTGTTGGTCTTCTGCTAGCTTTGAACAAAGTTTGATTTTTTTTTCAAGTTAAAGATTCCTGTGCTTTTTCCACTGTGTTATTTTCATTTTTTTGCGACTGAATATTTGTAAAAAATGACTACAGAAAATGATGCAAAGCAGTATTACTTATAATATGCACATATATTTTACACATTTGTAACATTTCTGCACAAATATGGCATAATCTTTGTTGGTCTCTTTAAAATTATTTTTGACTATGGTGGGTGGGTATTGTATTGTGACTGCTGTGGCACTCTTTTATTCATAACTGTAGCAGTTGATTATCTGAAACCTATACAAAATAATAGAGTACGTTCAGGAAACTGAAGATGTTATATCCATCAGAAAGTTTATGCAGTTAGGGTCTTGCAGTTCTGAGCAAGGTTGCTGGGGATAGTGGTGTTTCATTCTTTGACCAAAGCAAGGAGATCATCAAGCAGCCTCAATGAATTTCAGAAAGAAAAAAAAAAGAGACAGATAGGACAGGTTTTCCATGCATTGATATGTTATAAATATTCATATGCACTTAATGTTCAGGGAGTCAAAACTCAATCAAAAGCAGCTTTTAAATGTACCAAATTTCATCCCCTTTAATGCTTTCAATTAACAAATTCTATCACTAAGCAAAGGAGACAAAGAACAGGGAGAGCTCACGGGGTCCCTTTAGCCAGAGTATTTGACTCATTTTGTTTTAAATCCTGCTAATAAGATTTTGGAAATCAATTACATACACCAAAACATATTAAAGGCTGCATTATGGACACATGCTTAATATTTATAGATACTAAATTCCTATCTAATAATAAAGGATATTTTGTCCTCATTAAAATGTAGCAAAATGAATTTTATTAGAAGGTAACAAGGGCTGCTTACTTGTGAATATATATTCATCCAGGTATTTTCTATGGAAACAGAGTTGAAAACAGAAACAGCATGACATCCCCACCGTGCATATGCACCCATTACTATGACTAGAAAAGAAATGATGGAAATAAACACACTTGCAATTTTTACGTTACACTGAAAAATTCCATCTGCTGGAGATGAAAGTCACATCTTTTGTGTTTAAGGGATAAAGGTAGTGTTATAGATTACGGCACCCTCAAGGCACTGGCGGCAGGTGCAGTAATTTAAGTCATCCTAAACACTCGCTCAGGCAGCCACGGTATGAGGCCAGGTGGGTAAAAATACCAAGCAAAGTAGTTTTGAATCACTTCGCTTTTCTAACAGTCTTGAAAAACAGAGGAGATTTTCATGTCTCTCAGGTGACTTGGATATGACCCCAGTGGAAAGCAGAGAAGGTATTCTCAAATTCATACCAGCCCTGCCCTTTGATTCTATGAATTAGAAATAAAATCAGGCTAACGGGAAGTAGATCCACATATTCATCAGCTGTAGTGTCCAGTAGAGGGCACTAGAAAGGCAGTACTGCGATATAGGATCAGATCCCTATCTTCGAATGATGACAGGTATATCCTTTAGATAGAGAAACATAGAAAGATTACTTTTTTTCTAAGCGTGCATTACTCTGTAAGATTTGACATTTATTCTTCAAATGCAATGTGAAATTGTCATTACTTTTGTTTTCAAAGTTTAACTTTTTAAATTAAGATTGCTTGTCATAATGTGTTCCCTCAACAGTCAGTAAGGGAACCAAATTCCTATAACATGATTGCAGTATTCAGTTTACATTGCTTTTATTACTTTCCATTGGTTCCTGTTGAGAGAGGAGTAGAGATTAAACAATTTCTGGCCTCCTATATTCTCTTCTAAATCTAAACACTGAAACTGTGAATCCAGATTTAGGGGGCTTTTATTCTCTAAAAGTGATAATATTTATTGCATATCAAAAAGTTCAGACCATTATTCAAATATCCCTTCCAAGAGACCCTGTTGATGTTAGCAACCAACATCGTTTCTATATTACAAATAAATACATCTAAAACAAATATTGACAAATGGTCTTTTATGACAACTTTTCTTTTTTGCACCCTAACTTTATAAACTTTAGGAAGATATGTGGGGGAAAAAATGTGGTGGAAAATTTGAGAAAATGTCCTGAGTGAAATTGAATTTCAGGAGATTACAAAAGGAATTTGAAAGGCAGCCATCCTACTAGAAGGGTATTTTAGATAAATGGTAGATATACATAGTCTGAAAAAGGGCACATTCTATGATATCTCATGCTGCTCTACATCTTTCCTAGGACAAGGCTTACAAGCTAATGGCAACTGGCGTTTACCTGGTATACCACATTCCTCTTCAATAAATAGGTGTATCACACGTATCGCTCCACACCCTTTGTCCAGCCACTTGGACTCACATCAAAGAATACCCTAAAGACAAAAAAAAAAAAAACAAAAAACAAAAACCAATCAAACAAAAAAGCAAGGAAGCATAGCACATGTGAACAATATTAATAAATACAACTTGCTGGAAATTCTGAATTTCAGCATTCCTGCAGTTTTGCATTAAGGACCACTTAGGCGTTGGTGAACATTTACATTTAAAACAAAAATTGGGAGAATTCACAATGTCTGCTCCTCCTTGGAAAGGTCTAGAACAATCACCAGGGTGGCTTTTGGCTTCTATATATACCTTATTTGAGGAAGGGCTCGATCTCTGTATATTTTTATTTTAATTTTAGCCAATTTCCTATTCCTGTGGAATGCACATAGGAACAGAGCGGCATCTGCTGACCCGTTACAGCTGTGCCCATGATGGTGCCCGCAAGGAATCTGTCCTCTCTATGTGGCGATGGGGTTTCTCTGAAGGAAAACCGAGGGCCGCGAGAGCCATACCTTTCTTTCCCTCTCACTGTTCTGTGAAATGATTAGTCATCATCCCAGCGGTCGCTTGGTTTCTCTAAGTCTTATTTGGAAGCTGTCAAGATGTAGTCAGATGCAAACACCATGATACGGAAGCATTTAAACACTGGAGACAGACAGCATGGCATCGGCAACTGAGCATTTTTATCTCAAGCCCTAGACAGCGAGGCAGCAGAACAGAGCAGTTTAACTCGGGGGGACGGCAATGAAAAGTGTGGCAGCACATGAGAGCGCACGCTGTAACAGGCTGACAGACAACATTTGGCTTGTATCAGGACACGGGCTCAAGCGATGGAAAGACAGAAAATAAGCTTCTAATTTCCTTCCTCGAAATTAGGTCCAGCTTCTGACTACTGTTCTGTGTTGGTTGGGGTTTTGAATACATGAAAGCAGACAGACTTTAATTCATATCTGGTAATGGGTTTTCCTTTTTTTTTTTTTTTTCTTTCTTTCTTTTTCTTTTTTAACTTCTTCAACGTGACTCTTTCAGTCTGGCTGGAAAAAAAATCATTTCTATTTTTCAAAGAACTAGTTTCATGGCTATTATGTACACCTTCATTCATATGCATATATTTATTCCTTCGAAACTCCTTACTATGGACCAGCTACTCTTTAGTTGCTAGGGATATGTTGGTGAGGAAAACAGACAGATGTTCCTGCTGTCCTGGAGCTTGCTACCAAAGTGTGGTGAAAGAAAATAAATATGCATAAAATATATAATGGGCCAGATGGTATGCAGGCCATGTAGCAGGAAATAGAATAGGAATGGCGACCTGTGTTTAAGGGAGATTTGCACTTTTAAATAAAGTGATAAAGGAATATAAACTTGTAGTAGATGAGGGAACCATGCCATGCAGCTGTGTGTGTGTGTGTGTGTGTGTGTGTGCATGCGAGCATGTGCGGAGAGGGGAAGATTGTTCTGGGTAGAGGGAAAGGCAATGTCAAAGTAACTGAGGGGAAACATTTGCCGTGTTGCTTACTTCTAACCAATGACTGGTATCTGCCCTGCGTCCTTCTTCTTCCTTTTATTTGTTTCTCCATTTCACAAACCTCTATTGAACATCTGTTATGTGTATAGTGTACCAGCCACCGAAAAAACCAAAACAAACCAAATGCTGGCCCTCAGCACCGATTCAGTCTGAAGGAGTGTATAGGTAAATAGCTTTAGCAAGTCATTCTTGCTTAAAGCCCTTCTGTAATTGTTTCCTAGACGATTTCGAGGTAATCACATATTTCCTTCCTGTGGCCCGGCACTCCTAAAAAATGTCTGAACTGGGAAACGCATTCTGGTCACTGAATTATTTTGGTATGTTTAATTATTTGCAAGCTTCCTGCTTCCAAGGTAGAGGCTGGTTACTCCAAGCTCATTTGACAACATGTGAAAAATCCAAAGTTCGTCATACAGGGCCCTAGCTCCAATTTCTGCCAAACTTGTGGAGCGAAGGGTCGTTTTTCAGTCTCTGACCTGCTGCCCCCATGCTGCATCTTGTCGCTAGGCCTTTCTCTTCGCACCTTAGAGACTATTCTCCCCTTGTCCCCCTCTTCTCTCCACCCTTTCATTGCCTTCAGCCCTCACATTCCTCTCGCCCCACTGAGCAGGGTCCAGCTATTTCCGAGGGCTATTCCCGTACTCAGTCTCTAGGGCCTGTTTTTACATACTCAAGACCTATGCAGGTTGTCAGCTAAACTGAAAGAGGCTTCAACTATTTGAGCCACATAAAAATTTTTCCTGAGGCTCACATAAAAGGAATTGTAATCCCCCCCAAAAAAATTATAATAAAAAATAACATTCATATGGAGGTTGTTATTATAATCCATAAACTCCCTTTTCCGCGGTGTGTTTGTATTTCTGGTTTGTGTCCGCAAGTTCCCAGCCATTCACAGCCTGGGCAAGCCGTCCACACCTTTCCCCATCCCTGTGCTGCAGTCTCCTGGGACGGTTCTGTTTCGCACTCTGTTCAGATCACCACTGTTCACCTGCCTCTGGTGTGACCCACCTTGTGTCCTTCGAAAGGAGCAGCTTTATCTATTGCTGAGCCTTGCAGATTCCAGGGGATGGGGTAGCACGCTCGGGCATAGTTTCCTTTTGTTTTGTTTTGCTGTGTTTTAATTAATTAATTTATTTTTGAGAGGGAGTGAGAGAGCACATGTGCATAAGTGGGAGAGGGGCAAAGAGAGAGGGAGGGGGAGACAGCAAATCCCCAGCAGGCTCCACACTGTCAGTGCAGAGCCCAATGTGGAGCTCGAACCCAAGAGCTGCAAGGTCATGACCTAGGCTTAATCAAGCGAGGGATGCACAATAGAACCAGCTGGCTGCCCGGGTATGGTTTCTTTACCACAGGCTTCATTTCTTGGCCTTTACTGCTAGCCAGAGAATCACCTCAACCCTTCCCTGAGTCTTCACCTCAAACCAGAGATGCACCCTTGTCCATACCCTACAACACACAGGCTTTCAGCTGTAAGTTCCCGCTTGACTGAACAGTTCCACCTTTTCCACAATGTGGTGTCAAGTTAGAAATCCAGCCCTAGAGAAAAGAACCAGAACTTGGGAACCTCAGTTGGATCTTGGTACTTAACTAAGATCAAAGTGCAACAGATGAGAAGAAGGAGGAGGAAAAACAAGTTTTCTCTCCTCTTATTGAGCTGGATACCATGAAGACTGAATTGCTCCCCTGCTTAAATTCACGATTCCTCCATCTAGGGGTACTGGGCCAGGGCCAAAGGTGGGGAGGGTCCCTCTGTGACTAGGTGGGAGAAAAGGGAAGAGAGTTTGTCCTGTAGGGATATTCCTTCACTGGGTATGAATGACAGTCAGAAATCCTATATTTGCACAATAGGAACTTTATTGTATTAACCCAGCTCTGTCTCCTTTGTGAGGCTCATTTGAAGCGGAAAGATACTCCTGTCAAGTGTGTGTTTTCTGGGTAGAATTTAGCACAAGTCTTTTAGTGCAAATCTTTTTCTCTAAGCTTCCCCCGCATCCACCCCCCATCACTGCCCTCACTGCCACTGCCACCACTCAACCACCTTTCAGGTTGCTTCACAGGCTCAGAAAGGGTGTCACATTCATATCTGGTCTAGTCCTCAAGGACTGATCACTGCTATTCTCTCTCTCTTTTTTAAATGTTTATTCATTTTTGAGAGAGAGAGAGAGCGGAATGGCAGCGAGAATGGAAGACAGAGAATCCCAAGCAGGCTCCACACTGTCAGTGCAGAGCCAGACGTGGGGCTTGAACTCACAAACTGTGAGCTAATGACCAGAGCCAGACACTTAATCTACCGAGCCACCCAGGCGCTCCTGCTATTCTCTCTCCTAAACTTGTACTCCAGAGAAGATAGCGGCAAGAAAAGGGAAACTTGCACAAGAGAGGACTTGAGGGGAGGAAAAAGTATTCAGGCTCCTCTCCTTCCTTACAAGATGCCTTCATCGACAGTATCTGCTTCCCCCAAGGGAAGCTAGGCAAGTATCAGCTAGACCCTTTGCACCATCCAAAGAGGCAGGACTATCACATTTTCCCTCAGCCCATTAGCCCACCTTCTCGAGAACTCTGTGTCCCTGACTGCTTGCTCTACTGCTTAGTGCCAAGACATCTTGCTGAAGACTCCTGTGCTCAGCCCTGGGAGCCAGAGGACTTTTTTTTTCTTATTTTCATACTCCTTGTCCTCCAAGAAACATTCATTTGTACAGAATGAGAGCAGTTTTCTCTCTTCCTACACTGGCACGCCATCCATGTTTTCTTTATGTCATGCTGATGTAGGGTTACTTCACTGAGCTCTTAACCTTCAGAATGTTTCTAGAATCTCCCCTAAACCTCACAGCCCATTCCCTGTGGGATGGTTCCAATATCATACAAATGTCCAATACTGAAGAGAATGTATTCTGGTATCTCAGAACTGGGATCTGGTGTCCAAAGTTTAGGAAAGAACGAAAGAACGAAAGAACGAAAGAACGAAAGAACGAAAGAAAGAAAGAAAGAAAGAAAGAAAAGAAAGAAAAGAAAGAGGAGGAGGAAGGGGAGGAGGAGGAAGGGGAGGAGGAGGAGGAAGATGGAAGAGGGAGGGAAGGGGAGGGAGGAAAGGAGGAAAAGATGTCAAGTAGAGAACAGCACACGGTGGCTAGACAACTCCTCTTGAAGTTCATTAAGAATTGAAAATATGGGGGGCACCTGGGTGGCTCAGTCAGTTGAGCGTCCGACTTCGCTCAGGTCACGATCTCATGGTCCGTGAGTTTGAGCCCCGCATCAGGCTCTGTGCTGACAGCTCAGAGCCTGGAGCCTGCTTCAGATTCTGTGTCTCCCTCTCTCTCTGGCCCTCCCCCCATTCATGCTCTGTCTCTGTCTCAAAAATAAATAAATGTTAAAAAATATTTAAAAAAAAAGAATTGAAAATAATAGACTCATTCCCTGCAAATATCACTCAAGGTGTTTACCCCCCAAATCAGACTATACAATCTATAAGCAAACAATCAGAGCTGAGAAGGGAGGAAGGAATCTATAGAATCTGAAATTGTCGTCGGTTGAGAAGCTTGGGCTTTCTCATTTGCTCCCTGAGGAAGAAAAAATAAAGGCATGCTTCTCTCCACTCCTAGCCAGTTGAGAGGTCCATTAAGAGAACCACTAATACAGATGGAGGGGGCTGGGGAAAGGGGACATGAGATATTACTCTCTGGTTTGATGTCTACTTTTGAGCAGTAGGCAAATTAATCTGCCCCATTTCTTTTTTTTTTTAATTTTTTTTCCAACGTTTATTTATTTTTGGGACAGAGAGAGACAGAGCATGAACGGGGGAGGGGCAGAGAAAGAGGGAGACACAGAATCGGAAACAGGCTCCAGGCTCTGAGCCATCAGCCCAGAGCCCGACGCGGGGCTCAAACTCACGGACCGCGAGATCGTGACCTGGCTGAAGTCGGACGCTTAACCGACTGCGCCACCCAGGCGCCCCTCTGCCCCATTTCTTAAAGAGGCGAATGAAGAATTGAAGAAAGGGGGCAGGGGGAGGGGATAGCAACAGATCAGTATATACTCTCTCCACTTGGTATGACAGGGTTTGTTTAGTTGCTATAAATCAGGTAAGCAGAGATCTATCTAGCCAACATCCCTGACAAATAGAATGAGTGCTAAGCAAGGAGACGCAATGGCAAGTGACCATGAGGCTAACCATCGATGGGGGAGCTGAAGAAGGGCTTTGTGAGAATAACTCAGAGTTAATCTTCTGAATCACACTCCTGGAAGGCATTTTATGGTAGTGAGGATCAATAGCAGTGATGGCAGAAGCAGACAGGAAATGTCCATATCTTTTTTTTTTTTTTCCATTTGGCAATGGAATTCAGATGAACCTCTTTTTTTTTTTTTCTTTAAATAGAATTTATTGTCCAGTTGGTTTCCATACAACACCCAGTGCTCATCCCAAGTCCTCTCCTCCATGCTCATCCCCCAACTCCCCATCAACCCTCAGTTTGTTCTCAGTTCTTAAGAGTTTCTTATGGTTTGCCTCCTTCCCTCTCTGTAACCTTTTTTTTTTTTTTTTTTTTTTTTTTTTTTGCTATAGTCAAAGAACAGCCAGTATCATCTTTTGTATGCCTTTGTCCCTCTCTACAGCTGACACCATATACTGATAGCCCCACGGGCTGTGTTTAGCCTAGAGATGTTTGGTTTTGGTTTTGGTATGGCAAGGTAATAGAGGGATTTTATAAAATTACTTTTTCGTGTTTAATAATATTGAGATTTTGTATTAATTGAATCTTTTTTTTTAACTTTTTTTAACGTTTATTTATTCCTGAGACAGAGAGAGACAGAGCATGAACGGGGGAGGGGCAGAGAGAGAGGGAGACAGAATTGGAAGCAGGCTTCAGGCTCTGAGCCATCAGCCCAGAGCCCGACGCGGGGCTCGAACTCACGGACCGCGAGATCGTGACCTGAGCTGAAGTCGGACGCTTAGCTGACTGAGCCACCCAGGCGTCCATTAACTGAATCTTTAAAAGAGAAGGTTATCTTCCTATCTTGAACCTGTGCCCTCATTAGTAGCAATCAGCAGGGAATTCACTTCAATTCATCGTATCTGGGCTATTGAGTTTGCAGACCACACCGTACAAACCAAGTGAGGTTTAGGGAGGAGGAGGGATTTCAGAAGACAGATTTGTACCACATACCTTTTCCCAGGTGTCACCTAGATATTATAAAAGACGGATGTTTCAGACAGAATGTGCATAAGTAGAGAAAAAACCCAGAAATACTGTGTGCTTCCAAAAGGATGAGGAGGATAGGGAAGAAATACTGAGAATCCATTCTTTTCTACTGTGAATCAAGGGTTTGGGGATGGGACTCATCAGATGTAATGTGTCAGGAGGAAATTGAAGCATAAAGTTTGTCTGCTAGGGCCCTAATAAGGAAACTTCAGAAATATGTTATGCACATTATGCATTCAACCCAACTGAGAAGCATCTTTTCAGAGCCATGAAGTCAGCGTATTCAGCCCACTGTTTCTCTGCATCTGGTGCCCCAGGTCCACAGCGTGGCGGTCATACCAAAGGTACTTACTGGGAGGGGAAGGGACACGTCTTGCTATTTGGTTGCTGAGAGAAAAGGGATTCGTAGGGTAAGTCATGTTTCAGTTCCCAGGAGGACTCTGAATTAATGTGCTCTGGTGTGGGAACAGCTTACCAAGTGGCAGACTGTCCAGTGGGTTGTAAGAAAAAAGCAAAATAGTCCATGTATTTCAGTAGATACTCTTGGTGGCTCAAAGGTAATTGAATATCTCACTGTTATTTGTAACTGAAGATAGTTGACTTTTTCTAGATGTTTTAAGTGCATATATAGATACAATAATTAAGACAAATGAAAAAAAATATTTTTATTTTCCTATCTCATTATTTGTTATGAATCTTTCTTTTAATTAGTCCCAGAGTATGGTTTGGTGAATGATATAAGGGACACAAAGGCATTATCTTTCCAGTCCAGATAATATCGCTTAGAATTTAAGGCAATTTAAGATAATTTTGCCTTGCTGAAAAGACAGATATTCGGGTGCTTTTGTTCTTAGAAATAGTTTGTGTTCTCACTTCATGCTTTCATAAAAGATGAGAGTTTTCTAGGAGATAAGTAATAATCCTAGATATGTAAAGAACTGACATTAAGAAAGAGATACGGAGCAATCTCTTCTGTAAAGGATATCATTTGTGTTTTAAATACCCTCAAAAATACAAAATAGATCCGAAACTTCTTAAAGTTTCCCACTAACAAAACAAACTGAATAGAAATTAGTGTGAGCTAATTGATCAAAATCTAAAATCCAAAGTCCTGTATATTGCATTGCATGTTACTATCTAGGAGGAAATAACCCATCAAGGTGTAGCAGATACACTATCAGATCCTGTCTCTCAATAAGGCATTAAAACTATTACCTGGTTAGACTGGTCAATCACACAAAGTAATGGCTTACAAAATGTGTTGAAAATTTCTCCCATTGCCACTATTTAATGTTAATAACATAAGCATAAATGTTATTATAATGTCAGGACTAAAGTCAATTTCATCTATATTTCAAGATATATTTACATGTATAGAATTTTCTAAGTATCTCTTTCTTTTATCTCCTCCCCTAAACCTACAGAGAAGTTTTTTTGCTACAGACAGATTCATAAAGCTAATATGTTTTATTTCATCCATGGAATCCTAGACTAGAGGAGTTGAGTTCCAGAGACTGACAATACGGTAGCATGTGCTGGAATTATAGGCTTTGTTGCCTAAGAAAGAGACTGAGGGACAAGTTTAATGCTTTTCGAGCAGGACCAGAAGTGTGGAACATGTCAGTAAAAGAGCTGTCATCAGAAGAGGGCTGGCTCTTGAAGTTAGGAGTATCAGGCAAGAAGAAAGCTGTGAAGAGAGATCTTGCTATCCTAGGAAGATACAGCATCAAGGAGATTATTATGGTGTGGCAGATTTCAGATTCTCTGATCTGCCTATCCCTCTCACTCTCATATATATATATATAGATATAGATATATATATATACACATACATATATATAAAATATATGATATATAAAATATTCATATTTGTATATGTTCATATATTCATATAATATATATGATATATATGATGTATTTGAATATATCATATATATTATATATAATATAGAGTGTATTATATATTCATGTGTATAATATGAATTTATAATATACCATATATTACATATGAATATATGTATTAATATATGATATATGACTATATACATTCATATTAGTTTGATCTAGGAAGATAGTGGTGGTACATCTGAACAGAGGTCCACTGTTAACTTGTCTATGTATTCCACTTTCAGAAAAGGTAAAAACTGAGCCTCCTGTTAGAAGAATTAAGAATCTATATGTTCGAAATCAAGGGAAGGTTTGTTTTGTTTTGTTTTGTTTTGTTTTGTTTTGTTTTGTTGCGATGAAAGTATAAGTAAGCTTCCTCAATTTAAACACAAATTAAATGCAAAAATTTTCTCCTGTGGTGGCAGTGATGGGGGGGTGGATACCCACTGCTTACTCTTTGTACCCCCAACTTAGAATGCAGAGTCACAATGAAAACTGATAGCAAATGACTAGGCTTAAGCAATAATGCAAGTTACTAGCAGTGTATTTGGAGCTTGGGGGCATTGTAAACACTGCTGCAGAATTGTATGTTTCATCCTCAAAAGCAGGTCACTCTAAATGTTCATAGGTCCCATTACACTGGCTAGAAACATCCAGCAAATTTTGCTGGCCTCTGTGGACCACCTGGCTTTAGAGCTGAGACCGTGATCCAAGGATCTGATCTACAGCCTGAGAAAGTATAACATGATTACCGTAGAATCTCCATTTTAGTTTCAAAACTGTGAAGGATCTGAGATTACCTCACTTGCAAGCTACCAAGTTAGTTTGCTGTTCTATACGCATGTATTGCCAAGAACACAAAACCCAAAGCCAGAGATAACAAATAATTTGTTACTCGCAGCAAAAGCAGTAGCCAGAGCAATATCTTAGTATTGAATCCCCATGCCCCAAACCCCACAGGGCAACATGATGAGGGCAAAATGCTTATTTCTGCATGCGGAGGGTTTGCATCACAGTGGAGGACCCCCCAAATTAAGACTCTAAGCGTTTATGGCTATTGGCACATCTGCTTACCCTTCTCTCCAGAGAATGAGTGCTCATTACCCTGGAAAGCAAGCAAATGCCACCAACAAGGGGAAAGAGACTTCAGTTGACACATAGTATTAACCACCACACTTTGTTGTCCTAAATGTGTCTGAATGTCTCTATCTGTAGGACACTCCTGATAGCTCCCAAGACATGTTTCTTCTTCAAGAAGACCTCCACTGTATAGAAACACAAGCTATCCATGAATCATTGTTTCCTTACACCCCACTGAGAAATTTAGGGTGAGGCAGTGACTGATACAGGGCTTCACATATCTATCTGATCATAGAAGGCAGGTTAACTGACAAGGTATCATTACTACAAAGGGAGTTCTTTATAACTTACCTCTTCAGGTAACTGTGATGGGTTCTTTATAGTTGAGATTGTCAAACTATTGGCAAGACCAAGCTAAGTAGAAACAGTGTACTCAGAGACTTAAAGCTGGCTTGCACCCGTATCCCAGTGGACACCTGTCTTACATGAATTGATTTTTATTCTCCCCATCCCTCTCTATACGCAAGTAAAATTACTTTTGTTTTTCTAACACATGGGTTTCTATTTTTGAGGTGTAAGATACTCACAATGAAAGGAACAGATCTTAAGTATATAGCTCCGTGAGTTTTGACAAACACATATACTTCTATGTGTCACATTATAGAACATTTCCATTACCACAGTAATTTCCCTCATATCCTTCCTTAGTCAAACAAATCCTGCCCTCACCAGGGGCAATGACTATTCTGTCATTAGCAACTTCCCTGAATCTTTACTCTCACCTTTGAAGGTTACCTTCATCTCCCTGAGTACATCATTCTCGAATGGAAGCTATTTTTTCTCCCTAACTTCTTATATCTCAAATCCTAGAGCAGGATAAATGTCCCATTTCATTAAATGGCCCTACCAACTACTCCGTTTCTCGGGCCTATAAAAAAGGACTCATTTTTGATTCTTCTCATTTTCTTTCCATTCCACATCTAATTTGCCATCATTTGCACTGTAACAACATTGGACTATCACCACAATCTCATTTCTCCCCTGGATTTGTTCAGCACTATCCTACGACATCTCCCTACCTCTTCTCTAGTCTATGAAATGTGAAATGGTACACATATTCAGCATCATGAACCAAATCATGCTTTTCCCCAGCATAAAACTCTTCTATTGCTTACCATTACAATGGGAATGCGATGTAAATACTTCATTATGATCTCTAAGACCATACATATCCTGAGTCTTGCTCACTTGTCTGATTTCATTCCCTCTCTGATCTGTGTTTACTTTCTACTCACACTAAACTTTCCTTGTGTCTCTGTCAACTCCTTTCTCATCTAAGTATGAAGCAATACCTCCCTCTGATGTCAGTTTAAAACATTTGAACATTAGTTTGAGTTGAAAGCTCATAGACTTGAAACAAGACATGATCTGCTTCATCAACACCATCCCTTCACTCACATCACACTTAGTAAAGCCCCTGGAAGCTGAATGTAAAAGAATTCAAATGAAGGAAAGGATGAGTGAGGAGTAGTGAGAAACTTCAGCTCCACCAGGAGAATCTGAGGGAGGGAAAGCTAGCAGGAACTGGCCTGTGTTTCCTTTACGGTTCTCCACTGGATGAAAGGAAATGAAAGTGTGCATCACTTCTGTCTTCTAGAGATCCAAGACTTGGCAGCTAGGATGATATGACATCAGGCCACTTCTACACTTGCAGGGGAGCGGGGTGGCCAGACTACCTTGTCTAGACAATCATCAGTGCCAGAGAGCTAAACAGAAAAAACAAAAGTGAATCTGCCCAAGCTATAAGTGATGTTTTCTTGGCCAAGAGACTAGATGATGAGGGCTCCAGCAGCTGATACCAGTGACAACATAGGGTCTACATTCAGTTAAGTCCAAGGAGGAGTTATCTCCCTGCCCACGCCCAGCTCTGTTTATGGTATGATAGCCAACTAAGTGGGAAGATGAAAGAAATTTAGAAGTGGGCCTTTGAAATGAGGCCCCTGAGGCTTTGAATTGGGGTGGAGTTCTGCCCCTTGAATTAGATGAATCATTAGTTTTGGTTTTATTTACTTAAAAATGTCTACATTGATTTGCCTACCATTTGCCAATCTGTGTGCTGAGACTTAAAATTGAAGCAATTCGAACAATAAAGTTATAGCTTAAGAAAATCCAAGTCAGTGACCAGTAAAACGCTAAACTTGCTTGCAAAACCCAATTATTGTCACTGTTTTTAATGCCTAACTTTTATTAGACACAAACTAGGTGCCAGGAATCTGCAAATTTCATTAGATACATTTTTTTTTAATTCAATCCTCAGGACAGTGTGGTGTGATAAATCTAATTATCATCAACCTCATCTTGCAGATGATATAACTGAAGCACAGATAATATGAATAGATTTCCCAATTTTACACAGCTAGCAAATGAGAGAAATAAGATCAAAATTCTTGCCACCTTCTTAACTGTTGTGTAATATTTCTCTGTACTAATCAATCTACTGTCCACATACTTTTACATATGATTGTATAGAAGTTTATAAAATAGCCTCTCAAAATGATTTTCTAGCAGCACTTATAATCTTCTTTCTAAATCATAATTTATTTACTTCTCTTTTTCTTCTTATTGAATAGGTTATCTATATACTTATTGTGTTTAAAAATAACCAGTTTTTAGATTTATAAATGAATTTTACTACTTAACTATTTGTAATTAATAATTCTTTGCTTCTATCTAAATGATTTCCTTATATTTTCTTTTAATTATTTTTTAAGGTTTTTAAGTGATTTAAAGCTTAGAAATTAGTGCTTTGTGATAAGAATATTTCCCTGAGCATATCTTTAAAACACTCTATAGGTTTTAATATACTAAGTTCTTCTTTTCATGATTTTATAAATTGTTTGTATATATAATTTTGATTTCTTTTTGCTACTAGAATTATTTTGATATTTGTTTTTAAACTGTCCTACCAAATTTGGTTTGGGGATAAATTTTATGTAACAAACTAGTTTCATTAGATATATTATTCAGCCTTTATGCAGTCATATTTATTCAGTTTCACATAAGTTTTCAGGTCCTGATAGCAGTATACTAAATTCTACATCTAATATAAGTTAATTGATCCTACAGAGGCATAAAAATTGTAAATTTATAAAAAGTAATTTTAGCATCCTTGAAATATGACGTAGCTTTTCCAATTGATAAAAGTGACAACTATTTACCATTTATTGATATTTTATCTGCTGAGGAAATTTCCTCCCCACATAAGCCATCAATGCAATGAGGTTATAGAAGTCCACAAAACATCAAGTATATACATGGGGTATGAAGAAACAGACTGGAAGTAAGTGGAATTTCCTGACCAACATCTCAACTACAACCATGGAAAAACAGACTAGAATTTTAATGGCAGAAGATGAGAGCCACTTGGTCTAGCCTCCAGGAGAAAGAGGTAACGGGGTCCTATTCCCACCAAGCTCCTGTGGAAGACTTCTAGCTCATGGAATTTCTGAGCTAACAACTTTAGTGAGTCTGATTACAGAATGCAGATGGATTCTCGATCATACTAGTGGTGAACACCATGCAAAATGGTGAACACCTGTAGCCCATGGAAGCCAGATTGTTAGAAATACGAGAGAAAGAGAAGTTTCCTATTAGATAAAAAGAAAGAGAAAAGAAAAAAGAAAAGAAAAACAGAAGAAAAGAGAAAAGAGAAGAAAACCACGTCATGAAAATTCAAGAGTATACTTCCCAGGTTCTATTACATTTTGAGTGGGTGATATCGATTAGAAAGGTAGATCAGAGAAGAAATAAGAAAGGCACCAAAGTATAGGGGAAATAGAATAATTTCAGCTGAAAATTCAGAAGAAATTGTATCGGTCTGCAAGACTCATGAAAAATAAAACAGAATGAAAATGGAGAAACTGCAAAACTAGTATAGTTTTGCAAGCCAACAACACACTGCAGCTGAGCCAAGTTGCCTCTGGCTTTTACAGAGAGGGATGCAGTGACAAGCATCACTCCATGTGGCCTGCAGTGAGGACCTCCTCCTCCATCTGACTCTACTAGAATGAGAAATCCATAGGAAAATAAAGTAACAGTAGTCAGGGACAGAATTTCTGGCGGTCTGGTTTGCCAAGAAGCCCCCTTGGCTCAGTTCCTCAACTTCTTTGCACTCGCAAAACTGCAAGTGTCTTCAGGAACATATTCTATCCTTCCTGGAGGTTGCATTAACTTGCCTCATCTGCCTTAATTATTGCTTATACAAGCACTAATTTAGCTTAATATACGAATGCAGAAGTTTAAACAATTGAAGTTTTAAAGTACCATGGCAAAAAAAAAAAGTCAGCTGAAGGTTTAGAGTTTCATACCTATTAGTTTTAAAAATATAACAATCATAGGGGTGCCTGGGTGGCTCAGTAGATTAAGCACCGGACTTCAGCTCAGGTCATGATCTCATGGTTCGTGGGTTCAAGCCCCACATTGGGCTCTGTGCTGACAACTCAAAGCCTGGAGCCTACCTCAGATCCTGTGTCTCCCTCTCTCTCTGCCCCTCCCCACTCACACTCTGTCTCTCTCTCAACAATAAATAAACATTACAAAAATTTAAATATAACAATGATAAATTTCATGTATTTTTATTTGTATTCTTGGCACACTTTCACATCTATTATTTTACCTTATTCTCATCACCATTCTGAAACAAGGCACATCACGGATAGTAATCTTATTTTCGTGGTGGGTAAATAGCCTGGAAGATAAAATATTAGGGAGGCATGATAGCTGTTTTTAGCTATGTCAAAGGTTGTCAGAAAAGAGAATTAGATAATTGTGTATAGATCCAGAGAGCAGACCTGGGACTGGTGAGGGGAAAGTTGTAGGGAAACAAATTTAGCTCAATAAGGACAAGAGTTGGGACAATTTCAGATTCAGAATGGGCCACCGAGACCCTTTCCAGCAGAAAGCTGACTCTTTTGGGAGGTAGGAAAGGCAGGTAGGATGGGCATTATGTGAGGTGCTCCCAAATGTATGTCTACAATCTCTGAATTGGGAGCATAAATAAATTTAGTGATATTTTTCTAACAGCTGGATACAGAGGCTAGATAGCTACCGTTCTCTGGCACAGCCGAGTGCTGTTCCACTGGTAATCTTTTAAATCCATGGCCGCTCCTTTCAATAATAATAAAAATTTAGGCCTATATACAGATGCTGCTATAGTCGTCCCTACAGAGAAATAACTGAATCACAGAATGTGGACTTTTCCTTCATTTTTATCCCTACCAAGCCAGAAAATTTAGTTGAGCTTTACTTTGTATAGATTGTACTCAGTCAGTGACCCTCTTATAACATAACGTCACCCACATAGACATGAGATAATTTGAATATGCCTTGTCAATGTAAATAGACTGTACTTTGATAGGTTTCACTTGTCTTTCTCTCTCATTGGCTAAAGAGTTATTTACATAGCACGCACTGCTTCCCCAAACATAAGACTAAAAGAATGTTGGGTCACAATATGAATTTATCATTGAAAATCTTACATTGTCCAGATCAGTGGACAGATCTTTATTCATGATGACACAGAAGAAGTTTTATAAAGCTGCCATGAGTCAGAATGTGCTAAGTGTCCTGCTCTCATAATCAGCAGTTGAGATTTAATCAAACTGATAATGCATGAGACGCCTTGTATGGCCTTGAAGATCCCTGGGATTTACCTCAGTTATTAAAGCAAAATAAATGTTATAAACCATAAAGGTTATGTTTACAACAGGAATGTGAAAGAAGACCTACATGCATATGCAGGGACAGCAGCTCCTGTGAGAGGTTATAGAAAAGAATGAAAAAATGGCCATCAGTGCTGGAACCCTACTTTCTATAATGCTGTAACATATAGAGGTTGTATCACATGGTAATAATAATTTTGAAAGTGGAATTGGACAACGCACAAATTTTGCTATTAATTGTACAAAAAGAAGTTTCACAGAGAGATCACATATTAGGTTCTTGAAGGAATTCATAAAAGGTAAAATGCCTATAATAAGTAAATACAGTATGATTATTCTCTCCAAAAATGATGAGTCTCTTGAGGCCCTATATCCTAGTCTAGATATGTTTAAACACCAAACTTAATTTTATTTCCTATTGACTGGAATAGAAAAAAAAAATCTCCGCAAAAGCATACTTCAAAATACCCAAAAGGCACCTAGTGAATCAAAGAAGAATTCAAGGAAACACACACAATCTTACATACACTAGTATTGTAAATATCCCTTTCTATAGATTCTCCCTAGACTTCTAAAAGTTTGCATTCCTAATGAAAAGAGATCAAGTTCATTTTTCCCAGATATTAGCTCTAGAACACATTTTCCCATATTTTCTTATGATACATGAAAAAAGCCTGAACTGTTAGATTATTATTTTAATCATTATTTTTCCATATAATCAGAATATCTTGTTAAATTCAGCATTTTGTTTATAGTATCAATTTTGCAGTATCAAAATTTTTTGATACTTTGCAGTACTTAGTACTGGGTTAGGTTCCGTCCATGACTCTATATATGATCTGCTTATTAGAAGTGTACAAGATTACATTACTCATCAAAGTTTATAGTATCAAAAGAAATTACACTTTTTAAATTACACTTTAAAATGATTTATAATTGAATGTGTAATTCCGTTAGTAATTTTTAATAACACAGAAAATTATCTTTTGATTTCTAAGAGAAATATTTAAAATCCCATTTAGATAATCTTTTGATTTTTCTGCATTCTGTACTAATTATTTTTTTCTCTACTCGACATTAAGCTTAAGCTGGATAGGTGGAGGTTTATTGGGTAAGATGCAGTAAAAATTCAGTTCTGGAAATAATGGCCTTTTCTTTGACTCTAGGAAGTGAAGTTGTTCAATGTTTATAATTTAATTTTAGATTGCTTTAGCAATGCATTATGCAGAAGAAAATTATGATTACGATTAGTTGCCCTTCGTATGACATCCCTCTAAAGTATGCTACTATAACTTGTTTAGTTCATTTATCAATATCTGGTATATAGTCGTCTGAGAGACCTTGAGAAGGATGTGTTCTCACTGAAAAATTAGGACACAAATAGGCATGTCACAAACGTAGTAAGAAAGAGAGAAAGAGAAAGAAGTGGAGGGAGAGGGAGAGGGAGAGAGGGAGAAAGATAATGAAAACAGTCTTTTATTCACTGTTAATGTCGCACCAATACTCTTAGTATGGTCATCGTCATCATCATCATTAAGAAGTACTAAGTAGCCATTTCCTCTTAATCCAATCTGCAATAATTGCTGGATCCCATGGATTCCATCTGATGTAATTGCTGGTGGACACCTTCCCAATTAGATGATACACACATTTCCTACAAGGCAGCTGCAGGAAATAAACAAATGAAATATAAAGCTGAAGTGTATTAGTTCCTTCCGTGCCATTATAACTAAATATTTTTCAGCTTTCTCTCCAGGACAATAGAGAGACCTGAGATTCTATTATTTCACCAATTATCTCAATACAACTTGATGAAATTATATTTTCACTTTCTCAATTAAGAATTGGCTACTTACCCAAAATAGATTTCAACAAATGGTCTTACTTTTCAGTAGTGAGTGACCACAATTTATTCTCTTTAGCAATAAATTGACAGAATATTAACATAACTTATCTGTATAATATGCTGAGCTCAGTGCCTGGCAAAGAGTAAACAGTCCAAAAATGGTAACCATTATATCACACTTGAAATGAAATAACTTCTTATCCTTGAGTACATCGACAGCTCCCAGATAGATCCCATGCTTTCCAATTTAGGCCTTCTTTAAATTCACTTAACTTTATGTTGCTATTTATGATGCTGTTAAAAATATATTACACATGTATTTTTTGTAAAACTTCTGGTAATAGTCTCTGACAAATCATTTTAAAATCTAATATGGAAAATTAATGTTTTTGATATACGTTTATATTCTCTTGATTGTATCAATGATTTTATATTCTTTAGATTTTAAATGGTGTTTTAAAATTATATTTTTGACATTAAACTATTTATTATAGCTGTTACCTGCTCTTACATGATCACAAAAAAACATATTCAGCCTAATAATGCATTCAACCACTTGGAGTCTTAAAAGACATAATGGTATTTTTGTTTTCTTTCTATCTAAATATCTTAGTGTCAGAAGTAATGCAAATTCATTTCGTTGACTGACAGTAGAAGTCTTAAAAAAGGTATTTGATGTAGAATACTCTAAAACCACATGAAGCTACAACAGAAGATATTCATATGCCCAACACTATTTCAAAAAATGCACAACAATTATTCTTACCCTAAACAACCCTTCCCACAGACCCAATTGGTCCTATATAGATTATTCTTTACCAGGCAGTCAGACTGATCCTTTTAAGACCATATCTTTTTTTCTGCTCTAAACCCTCCAACAATTTCTCTTATTAGAATAAAATCCTTTTCGTGGTCTGTGATACATTACATAATCAGGCTCCCAGTTGCCACTCCAGATTTATTTTCTGTCACTCAGTGCTCTCTTCATTCCAATCCACCTTTTCTGGCATTTTTGAACTTAGGTGAATATAACAAGTGGGTTCCCATCTCCAAGTGACATCATCTGATATGTCCTGTACCCAATCCTCTATTCCTGTACCTGTATGGCTTTTTCTCCCTTCATTCAAGTACAAAGAGGCAGCCTTTGACCAGAGGACAGTCTCTCTAAAACAGCAGCTAATAGTACTCCCTACCAACGACACTCAAAAACAAAGGCTCCCAACTCCCTGTTAGTATTTCATAGCCCATCCCCCATTTTTGACACTGGTTGAACCCGAGATAGAACTTTCCATGAGCTGGCAAACCAGATTTTCCTTCCTA
Organism: Felis catus; assembly: GCF_018350175.1. NCBI lineage: Eukaryota > Metazoa > Chordata > Mammalia > Carnivora > Felidae > Felis > Felis catus. Next base: position 82,518,259 of record NC_058372.1, read on the forward strand.
AATATCTCCAAGTAGAACTCAGAGAATCATTTTAGATACAGTGGGACACCTGTTTGCAGAGAGAAACAGATACGAAAGACCATTTAATCTAACAGGGCTAGAAAGAGCAGCTGTCTATGAAGCTTACTCTATATTCCCTGACACTGGCCATTTGTTTCTGTGGGAATACCGTCATTCGGCATTAAAAGAAAAATAACTTTAACTAAGCTAGGAAGAGACGGATTTTGCCCTTGCAACAAGATAATCCCTAGCTAAGGAGAATAAAGAGGTAATCATAGTTTTAAAAGGCATTAATTAAAATTTCATACTCGGAATTTGTAATTTACAAAATATAAAATCTTTTTATGATAATAATTTTATTTATCATTTAAAAATTTTTTAATGTTTATTTATTTTTGAGAGACAGAGAGAGACAGAGAATAAGCAGGGGAGGGGCAGAGAGAGAGAAGGAGACACAGAATCCAAAGCAGGCTCCAGGCTCTGAGCTGTCAGCACAGAGCCCAATGAGGGGCTTGGACTCAGGGACTGTGAGATCATGACCTGAAACGCTAAAGTCAGCAGCTTAACGGACTGAGCCACCCAGGTGCCCTGAATCACTTTTGTGTCAGATAGAGCTCCAGTCTATGGAAAATCATAAGTTATTTAAACCTATCATATTAGGTATCTTTTTTCTATTAAAAATAATTTTAAAATTTCTGCTTCTGCTAAAGATGAAGAAAGTAACAACATAATGTGATTCCCAGTTAGCAACAAGGGCAGCTGGATAATTTATAAAAATAAAGTTCTGTTTGTTTGTTTGTTTGTTTGTTTGTTTGTTTTTAATTAAGCAGACAGGTGAGAACACAAAGAATTCAAAGTTATGACAAAACAGAAAATGGCAAGCTCCTCCTCGGAAAAAATATATTTATGATGGCTTTCATTTCTTTTTTTTTTTTCCAACGTTTTTTATTTATTTTTGGGACAGAGAGAGACAGAGCATGAACGGGGGAGGGGCAGAGAGAGAGGGAGACACAGAATCAGAAACAGGCTCCAGGCTCTGAGCCATCAGCCCAGAGCCCGACGCGGGGCTCGAACTCATGGACCGCGAGATCGTGACCTGGCTGAAGTCGGAGGCTTAACCGACTGCGCCACCCAGGCACCCCGATGGCTTTCATTTCTGATGGCGAAGCAGGAGAGCAAAGCAGCAACCATTGGCAGAGGGAAGAAGAAACTGGCTAAACTTTTCTTATGAACTTTAGAGGCCAAGCACTGGGTGGCAAAATAGCTTCAAAAACTGAGGAGCTACAGCCACCAAGAGGTTTTGCACCCACGCACCGATTTCACCATGGTGTATTCACATGATATATTTGGAGCAGAGAGAAATAGGTGAGGATAAGAACCCTGAGGTAGGGGGAAATGAAGTTGATGAAGGCAGAAGACGGAACAGGAAACATGAGAGAAATCCTTTCGAATCACCTGAGAATTTACTGTCATTGCCTATTACCCATTAAGAGAGGGACAGGGACCTGAGAAAAACCCTCCATAGATGCTGTAGACTTTGCTGTACACATTGCCAAGGCCTTGAAAGGCTAGTTGCAGGAAGGCAGAATAGAGATGCAGTGCCAGTGTGACAGAAAGCCAGGAATAATACTAAAAACAAAGAGAAATCCCCAGTAAACCAACCAAACAAACAAACCTGGAAGATAGGCTGCCAGTAAAAAATGAGACCTTAAACAGTATGGAAGGTTGATGGCTGAAATATAAAGCACAAAAGAATTCTTGGAGTCTCCATGGTGCTCCAATACCAGGCCAAGGGAAGGTCTTGATCATGTACTCAAATCATTGAGGTCAGTGGTGAACTCAATCTAACCAAAGTTAACAATGGAACCATCTCAACTACAGATGAGATGGACTCAATGGCTAGCATTTACAGATGAAAGAATAGGCTCTATTCTGAGCAAAAATTAATTTAATCACTACTATTCTTTTCCATAAGACAGCTAGTGTAAAATCAAGATAAAGAAATAGACAAAGCAATAAAATGTGATCATTTGTCCAGAATGAAATCAGTCCACAGAAGCAGACCCCGCGATGGCCCAAATATGGAATTATTTGCAGAGACTTCAAAATAACTGTGATGAATATTTTAAAGGGTCTAGAAGAATGGTAGAAAACGTATCTAAACATATGGAAAACTTCAGTAGAAAAATAGATTGTAAAAAGAACTAAACATGAATGTTGGGATAAAAAATATGGTATCAACTTGAAGGCAATAGGTCAAAAGAAATTATCCAAATGCATAGCAAAAAGAAAAAGAAAGAAAAGAAAGAAAGAAGGTAGTATCTGGAAAAAGATGAAAAAGAGCTTCTGTGATCCACAAGACAAATTCAAGTAGTCTGACACAAGTAAATTTGAAGTCTTAGTAGAAGAGAAAGAAAACCAGAATGAGAAATATGTGAACAACTTTATGACAATGTTATCGACTATATTCTCTACCTGTCTTTTGAGTAGTATATAGAATTGTCTAATCAATACACTGTACACCTGAAATCAATATAACATTGTATGTCAATTATGCTTCAGTAATAAAAAAAGAAATATGTGAACAGATAATGAAAATCAGAAAAAAAAACAAAATAATTCTTAGTATCTGTGGATTGGGGTAGGAAAGACTCATCACATGCAAGAGCATACCACAAAAAAGATAAGTTTAAAAGCTGGAAAACATATAGCACGTAAATACTAAGCATAAGAAAGCTGCTGTGGATGTATTAATATCATAAAAAGTAGAATTCAAGGCAAAGAACATTCCCAGAAACAGTTGTTTTATAATGAAAAAAGGAGCAAATTCATCAAGAAAATGTAAAAAAATTAAAATTGTATATAATTAATGACAAAGCATCAAAACATATGAAGTAAGAATTGGCAAGCCTAAAGGAAGAAATTGACAAATCCCGATCGTATTTGTAGCCTTAAATACCACTCTATAAATAATTAATAGAAAAACTAGATAAAAAATATCAAGAAAGATATAGAATGTTTAAACAACATTATCAACCAAGTTTGCATGCTGAACAACTACAGACTACACACTCACTAAAAGTTCAGATGATGGTTAGCAGTTTTTAGTATTATGGTATTTTCAAATTAAGGTATGTACATTGTTTTTTAGACATAATGCTGTTGTTCACTTAAACATAACATAAGCAAGTGTAAACATAACTTTTATAGGCACTGGGAAGCCAAACAAATCATCTGATTTGCTTTACTGCAACATTTGCTTTATTGCTGTGGTCTGAACCCACAATATCTCCAAAGTATGCCTATAGATTATATTCAGTGACATAAAGCAATTCTAACTTTTAAAGATTTAAAATTATTACCAAGTATATTTTCTGACCACTACTGTTTTACATGCAAAAATAGTAATAGTGATATATCTAAGAATCCCAAACATTTGGAAATTAAGCAACGTGCTACTAAAAAATAAGTAAAAAGCTAAGTCACAGATGTGCCTGGGTGACTCAGTGGGTTAAGCAGCCAATTTCGGCTCAGGTCATTATCTTGTGGTTCATGATACCGAGCCCCACATCAGGCTCTGTGACTACTTGGGATTCTCTCTCTCCCTCTTTCTCTCTGCCCCTCCCCCACGTGTGTGCGCGCGCGCGCTCTCTCTCTCTCTCTCTTTCTCAAAATAAATAAACTTAAAAATAAGTCACAATTGAAATTAGATAATATTTCTATTTCATACATACAACATATTAAATTTATAAGATGCCTATGGAGTAATCCATAAAAGAACTTTATAGAATTAAACATATTATCAGAAAACAAGTAAAATAGGAAAGCGAATTTTAAAAAATGAGGTGGGAGATAATAATTTAAATGGAAACCAATGTAATAAAATGCAGACAAATAAAATCAAAAAGAAAAAAATGTTTCTTGGAAAAGATTAATGAAATTGATATCCATTTGTCACAGTAATTTAAGAAAAACAAGACAAAAAAACAAAAAGTTCAATATAAGGAATGAAGGAAGCCTATCACTAGTTTGTACACACATATGCATACATCTAAGAGTATGGACGTATTGTGAACAGAGAAAATGTGTCACTTTATGCGAGCAAATCTGACAGTTCTGGTGAAGTTTACAAAGTCCTTGGAAACACAGCCTTCTAACATTGGCAAAAGAATACATCGGATACCTAAAGAGCATAATTATCAGAGAAATTGGTATCTAACTACTAATCTCCCTTACAAGAAAACACTGGTGTCAAAAGGCATTAGTCATGAATTGTATCAAACACTTAAGAAAAAATAATTTTAAAAACTGACACAAAATGTTTCAGAAAATAGAAGATAAATGATCATTTCCTGAGGAAGTATAACCTTCATATACCTCATATCAAAAGCAGAAAAGGATATTATAAGAAAATAAAATTAAAAAAAAAACATAGACATAAGAATTCTTAAAAAAATTAGCAAGTTAAATCCAGAAATAGCAGATTAGTATCATGAGCACATGCATTCTCTCCCAGGAAGGTAAGGTTGGCTTACCATTCAAAAACCAATTAACAGGATTCATTGCATTAACAAAGTAAGTGAGAAAAATTGTATGATTGCAGTAGATGCAGAAAAACCACTTGGTAAAATGCAACACACATTTATGATTATAAAAACCTCTGTCTGATAAAGGGTATCTATGAAACCATAGCTAACACCATATTTGGATGGTGCAAGAAAAATCTCTTTCCTTCCAACAGAGGGAACAAGGCAAAATGTTCACTCATTAATTTCATTTCACATTTTACTGGAGGCCCCAGCTATTGCAAAAAGGACAGAAAAAATTAAAAGACATAAAGGTTGTCAAGAAAAAAAGAAAATCTCTTCATTCAAGTTTGTGTGGTTATTTAAATAGCATAATAAGGCACCTATGGGAAAATATTAAAACTAATAAGTAAATTTAACAATAAAGAAATCAACAAAGAGCATCCAAGCATATAAACTATTGAGAGCTAAATATTACAAATAATATATGAAATATTTACTCTAACCGTTGCTAGGAAAATATCTGAAAGAAATTAAAGGCCTAAATAAATAGGTATACCATTTTTATTCTAAACAATTCACTATTGTTATGGTGTCAGGTTTTCCTCAAAGTGATATGTAGTTTTAATACTACCCCAATGAAAACTCCAGCAGATGTTATTGTAGAAATTGAAAGGTTTTTGTAAAATTTATTTGGAAATGCAGAGACTAAAATAGCTTAAACAATCTAAGAACGAAGTTGGAGGACTTAAAATACCTGGTTTAAGAAATTACTATAAAGCCATTGTAATAAAGGTAGTGTTTTATTTTGTTATTAAAGGATACTTGACATACAATGTTTTATTAGTTTGAGGTGTACAACATAGTGACTCAACAATTCTATTCCTTACTAAGTGCTCACTATGGTAAATATAGTCACCATCTCTCACCACTCAGTTATTACAATATTATTGACCATATTTCCTATGCGGTACTTTCATCTCTGTAACTTGCTTATTTTATAACTAGAAGTTTATACCTCTTAATCTCCTTCATGTATTTCACCCAAGGTAGTGCATTTTCGATAAAAGGATAGACAAGTATATCTTTAAAACATGTAGAGATTCTAGAAATAGACTGACATATATTCAAGCAAATAATGCTATAATGATGCTAAATCAATTTAATGAAGAAAGCAAAAAGAAAATCTTTTCAAAAAGTTGTACTTAAATATCTGCTAGGTATATGGAAAAAAAACCTTAATCTACCTCACACTATGCATAGGTATTAAGTTTATATAGATTACAGAGCTAAATTTTAAAACAAAAAGTATAAGTAAAAAAAAAAAAAGTTTATCCAAGACAATCTACACAAACTTGCAGTAGGCAAAGAACATAAATAAAATATAGGAGAGACTACAAGTTATAATAAAATGATAATTGGAAATGCATCAAAACTAAAAATTTCTGGGTATTCAAAGACTAAGAAAATAACTAGGAAATGTTAAATGGAAAGGTTTTCACAACATTTTGATGTGATTTAAATATATAATATACAGAGAACTCTTACAACTCAATAGTGAAAAGACAAGTATCACCCCCTTCTTCAAAATATTTGACAAAAGACTTGAGGAAACATTTCACAAAGAAGACGTATGAATGGATAATAAGCACACGAAGAAAAGTGCTCATCATTAGTCATCGCGGAAATGCAAATTAAAACTGCAATGAGATACCACTACTAACCTACTAAAATAGCTAAGTCTAAAGAGAATGGAAGCACCAAACGTTGGTGACGATATGAAAGAACGGAATTCTCAAATTGCTAATGGAGTGGAAAAGGGTATACCTTGTCGTATGCTGCAGCAATTCCATTCACAGATATTTACTCATGAGAAATAAAAACATGTATTCTCGATATGACATGCATATGACTGTGCATAGCAACTTTATATGTAAGGGACACAAACTGAAAACAAATGTTTATTGTTTAATGTTTATTTCGAGGGGGAGGAAGGGCAGAGAGAGGGAGAGAGAGAAAGTATCCCAAACAGACTCCACTTTTAGTGTGGAGCCCAACTGGGGGCTTGATCCCAGGACCCCAAGATCATGACCTGAGCCTAAATCAAGAGTCAGACTCTTAACTGACCGAGCCATCCAAATGCCCCACAATTTAAATGATTAACAGGAAAATAAATAAGCAATGTGTGGTGCACTCATACGAAACAGAATACTACCAACTTCTGACACATTCAACAACATGGATGAATCTCAGAAACATTATTTTTAGGTAAAGTATCCAGGCACCAAAATGTGTGCGTACTGTCAGATTCCATTTATATGAAACTCTAAAACAGGCTAAAGTACCCTGTGGTGATCAAAATCATAATAGTGATGTGGGGGTACAGAGGAACTGACAAAGGGGCATAAAACATGGGTTATGTGGTTGTATGTACCACATTTGTCAAAATTCACTATACTGAGCGCTTAAGATCTTTATCTCGTACTGTATTCAAACTATTACTTAAAAGTTTACGTATGTATATGACTTGAACTGATATTTTACAAAGGAAAACACGAATAACCAATAAATAAATGGGAAGGAAAAGTGCTCAAAGTCATTAGCCATCAAGGAAACACAAATGGAAAACACAATGAAATACCACCATACACCTATTAAAAATGATAAATATGCTTGCATTTGAAGATAGAGATATATGCACATGGGCAAAGTATGTGTGTACATGCACACATATTCACACATACTTGTTAACTATTTGTAGACATAATTACCTCCTTAAGAAAAATTTATTAAAAAAATGTTGGGTACATATTCAGGATGAAATTTGCGTGACCAATTATTCTCCTGAAGGTTGATATCTGTGTGTGTGTGTGTATGTGTGTGTATATATATTCCTGTTAGAAGTAAATAAGAAATCTCATTTTTTCTTATTCTTGGAGTCTCTCACTCTTGCTTCTGTGGTTTCTTAAACCTTTGCCAATTTGATATTTGATAGGGCAAAAGATATATTCTATTTTTAATATAATTAATGAGTGTCTTAAAATGCCTTTTCCTTTGTTTATTGACCATAATATTTATTATATTGCAGTAAACTTCTTTATGTTCTTGATCACTTTTCTCTTAAAGATGCTTCTCTTTTGTTTCTTTTATTCAGTAATATTCAAAGTATGAATCCATTATCCCCAATAAATACTGCACATATTTTCCCAGTTCTGTGTGTTGCATTTGGATATTTTTGGCAATTTATTCAAATGTATTACTCTTTTCCTTTATAGTTTCTCACTTGGTATAAAGTTTACAAAGGCCTTCCTGGACCCCAAAATATATAAATATTATTCTGCTCTTTTAGGCTATTATTGTTTTTACTGTGGTTTACATTTTTAAAAAATTTAAGGTTTCTTTATTTTTGAGAGACAGAGAGAGAGCATGAGCGGGGGAGGGGCAGAGAGAGAGAGGGAGACACAGAATCTGAAGAAGGCTCCAGGCTCTGAGCTGTCAGCACAGAGCCCGCTATGAGATCATGGCCTCAGCCAAAGTCAGAAGCTTAACCAACCTAATGAACCAAGCCACCCAGGTGCCCCTATTGTTGTTTACATTTTTAATATTTATTTTTATGAAGTCAAACAATATACTCAGATCACGAAAATATGTATCTAAACATCCTGTTGTAGGCTTGCCTTGCGTGTCTCAGTCAGTGAAGCAATTTCAGCTCAGGTCATGATCTCAAGGTTCTGAGATCTTGCCCTGCCCATCTGTCTCCTCACTGACAGCATGGAGGCTGTTTGGGATTCTCTCTCTCCCTCTCTCTCTGCCCCTCCCCTACTTATGTGTGCAAGTGCATACTCTCTCTCTCTCTCAAAATAAAGAAATAAACTTAAAGAAAAAAAAAATAAAGATCCAGTTGTAGTTTATTGAACTAACTTCTTTACATACAACTGTTCAAGCAGTACATATAGAGGTCACATTTGGGCAACAGGTTTGAACAGTGGAAACTTGATCACCTGGCACTCTCCTCGGATTCTCCAGGAATTTCTTGGGACTTTCCCTAAGTGGACAAGGGGAACTGACGACCTGTGGCCAAGGTTAATCCTCGGTGAGGATCTGAAGCCCCTCAGAGAACTTGCCAGACTGCCCTTGTCTGAAATATTGAGGGATTCCCCCTTTTGCCCTTCAGAGGGATCCTTCCTTCCCTCTTCTTTCTCTTTTCAGTCCTCAGCAGCCTAAGCCTAGCACTCCTCAGACAACTGGAGGTCTTTGGCCAGGTCAGCTCCCTGGTGTGGTCCAAAGATCCGTGCCTGTGAGGGCAAGGGACCCCTTTGCTCTACTCTCTCACTCCATCTGCAGCCATCTGCAGCTCGTCCAGGGAAAATCTGCACACGTTCCAGATTTGGTTAGGACCCTTCCCTGACTCTGGCTGACTCTCAGCTACCTTGCTTCTTTTGCCCCCCCCCCTCCCCTTTTTCCTTTGTTTCCATGGGTCCAGCCACCACCTGAATCTATGGACAAAATAGGTTCCAATACATCCAAGTGGTGAGTCCTCCCCCTCCTTTTTCCGATCCTGGTGTCCGGTTCTCCCTGTTGCAGGGGATGCCCCAACAAGAAGTGCCATCACTATTTGCTGCAACCCCCTCCTTGGTGGGACACCCCAGAAGAGTCAGTTGCCCTATATGAGGTCCAGTCCTTTTTCAGCTCAGCAGGATGCCCAAACTGAAATCAGACCAGGAGTCCAAGCTCCATTTTCTTTGGTGGGATGTCCCTTTGGGCATTGCAACCAGTCTTTCCCATTATGGGACAAACCCTCTGTATTTACTCAGACTCACCCCTTAGGCTGTATGCTTATAAACTAGAACAAATTTGACCCTAAGACTTGAGGAAAAAATGTCTCATCTTTTTTATGTAATGTTTCCTGTCCTCAGTACAAACTCCCAGATCAAGAGGTATGGCCCCTCCATGGAATTCTCTCTTATAATACTATTTTCCAGTTTGACCTCTTTTGCCAGAACTCCTCAAATGTGTGGAGGTCTCATGTGTTCAAGCCTTCATGGCATTGTTCCAAAACCCCAACCTCCACAAAGACTGTAGAACGTGTCTTGTTCAATATCATAGCCATCTGACCCTGTGGGTAGCTATTAAACCTGAAACAGAAATTTTGCTAAGGTAAATGATAAATTGGATTGAATTCATTGGATATTTAAGTCTTTTCCAAATAAGATAAAATACTGAAGCACTGTTTACTAAACATAAGTTTTATCTGCTTTTGACTTCTTATTGCAGAGACAGGGTCTGTTGGAAAACGTGTTTTGTGCCTTACTGAAAGATCATACTATGAAAAATGCATGTTCCTAAAAATTATGATGTGTATTCATAAATTTGCCATCTAGAGAATTCTGGTGTAATGGAAAGAAATTCTGGCGTAACCATGTATGATTGGTTACTACTTAATTTTTCCTGGAGACTATGGTTTCTAAGAGTTAAAATTCTGCTAAATGTAATTAAGACTGATGGAAATAAGGAAACAAGGAAAACAACTCTGTAAGTAGGAAAGCAGGAGATATGTGAGAAAGATGTAAGGAATGAGAATGCATTTTGCTGAGGAAAAAGAAAGTAATTTTGTCCTAAAATTAGACTGGTTGTAAAATGAGACAAAATCTGAATGCAAAAGGAAGTTGTAAAAGATTTGTGAAGGGAAATCTTTGGAAAGGAATTTTATGAGTGGTCAGGATGGACTTAGGTTGAAATGAATGGATTTTAAAAGTACCTAGTATAAGATTGAAATTCTGCTTTCTCTCTGTTAAACTTTTCTTTGATTGTTGGTCTGCTCTTAATAAGAAAATGTAAACAGTTTTTTTTCTCTTTTCTTTGCCTAGAAAACCACTTTCTATTTTGTCTTTATCAGGTCTTTGATGATCTGTAATCCTAGTTAGGATGTGCTTTAAAACTTTCTAAGGTTTTTAACAAACTTGCCTGAGATTTGATGTGTCACAGAAATAACTGTATTTCCTTGTCAATGGCATTATAAGGAACTATCAGGTCTTTAACCATGTCTGATTCTGAGGGGTTTTATTTGTCATTTATGGTTATTTAGCTATTGTTCTGATGATCTTGCAAAATGAGTTTGTCTTCAAGGAGATTTATGAAAAAGACTTTTTTTTTTAAACAAAGACAATTGTTTGATATCTTTAAGGTCATATAACTGAACTGGGTAGGAATTTCCAGAACTAATAGAAAAAGCTGCATTCAAACAGAATAAGAATTAATAACATGGGACTGAATGAATTGAGGATTATAATAGTTTTTGTGACTCTCATTTGAAACATTGCTGGTTCTCTAATGTTTGCTCTTCCAGATTAATGAAACTTTCTCCTAAAATATCCATGACATACAGAATTATGATAAAATATTCCTTTGTGAACAAATGGAAGCTTTTAACTTTTCTCCCTACCTGAACCCTCTGAAATTCAGAACCTCTCAATGAGAATTCTGTCTTTAATGGCAATTATAATTATTTGCATCAGTTCAGTAAGAACGTGTTCTCCTTGTAACAGGACGCCATTGGAAAACATTGGTTATTTTACCAACGCTTTGACTGAAATGTCATATTTGAGAGACATGCGTGGTACTCGCTATGACCAGACAGCTTTAAGGAACTAAGGTTGACTTTATGGAGCCAATAAAGCCTCTTGGAAACATTGGCCCAATACCTTGCTTACAGAGTTCCCAGCAGCATCCCAGTGCAAGAACCTCAGGATATTTTGGAGACCTCAAAAAGAGGTATTTGCCCAAATCTACAGGTATTGCAGATACATCTGATGGCAAGTATTTGGCTTAGCTTCTTGTCTTAAGAGTCTACTAAAAGTTCAGTCTAGAGATTCCTTATAAAAAGTTCCGGCAAAGCAGATTTTGAAAAGATCTATATGATTAATCACTATTCTTGCTGGGCTCATGCAAATAATTAGGTCAAATTTGTTAAAATTGGACTTGTTTTTCAAATGAATTAGTCTTGATTTGGCTATTTCTGATTAAAAATGAGGATAATTTCAGAGAGAAAAATTATGTTTCAATCACACACCTTTGTAGATGTTAAATTTTAATTTTGAGTTTCTGAATGTTTGTTTTTTGCCCAAGCTAGACAATTTGAGGTAAATTTCAGAGAAAATAGCTTTAACAGCCCATGTATAGACAATCCTTGTGCTTGTTGTTCTATGGGGATAATAACAGGAACCTATGGGGATATGATTATTTATACAGCTAGAAAATGGGATGGATTCCCCAACAATGTTATAACTCAACCATCACCTTGACCAATTCTGTGTGGCTTGGATGACAAAATCACTCCTTAAAAGTCAGAGTGCACCCCATTCCATGGGGTTAACTATTCACTTGTGGAAATAACGGATGGCCCTACTTTTCTTACAATTGGATTGCATGATACATTTGGGGAACCCATATCTCCAGACAAGTCTTCTCCTGCTTGTCAGTGATTCTTTGTAATTAGGATATTGTTAAGGCTAGACATCATACAAAGAGAGCTTCTTGATGGTTTTATCCTTTAGCCATATTTGTCCCAGGCGTTGCTTCTATTTATATAAAATTTCAAATAGAGGCTTTAGCCAAGCATACAGCAGCCACCCTTAACTAAGCTTGACATGCAGTCACCTACAAGTTCAAAAGGTGACCCTCCAAAACTGAATGGCCCTTGATACCCTGAATGTAGCTCAAGGAGGAGCCTATGGTTTATTAAAACAGAGTGTTGCATACATACCCCAGATTACCACAAATATGTGACAGACAGGTTTATCAGAAGACACAAATACTCAAATTGGCTCTTTGAGATATCTCTCTCTTTTAATGATTGGTTAAACTCCTAGACTAGAGGAGGATTTTGGTGAACTATCCAAGGGCTCTTATTCGGGTTTCTCTTTCTCATTATCATAATAATCTTATTTTGTTTCTTCCAAAGTCTCTCCACCTGGTGCAGAGATTCCTTTGCTGCCAAAACTTCGTGCCTACAGAGGATCCTTTCTATTCAGGGAAATTCATACATTCAGTTCTAACCTGGGATTCTGCTGCCTCTGCCTTTTGTAGTCCTACATGCAAATTCCCACATGACCAGGGTTGACCCATGTGTAGGATCATCTCCACACCCCTCATTCAGCAGGAAGAAGCTACTGAAGATGAGATCTCTGACCCAATGCCAAAGATTTGTTATTGTCGATCTGTCAGGGGGAAATGTAGAGGCTGCTTTTAGGTAACAGGCTTGAGCAATGGAAACTTGATCAAGGCAAAAGGGCCCACAGCCACCAACCAAATGCAAACAGGCTCATTTAGCAACCCAACTTTAAATAGCCACAGACCCTAACTGACCAATTACAACCAGGCTCAGTTCCTATGATAACCAAAAATGGGAAAATTCCATATGTCCCCATACTCCCTCACTTGGTCCTGTAACTGTGGCCCCTTACCACCCTTCCTCAAAGGCAGCTTCTGCTTTGTACTGCCTTCCCCTTTCTTGGGGTGTATTCAGTAAACTTCTATCTCCTTTGTTCTGCCTCTGGTGAATTCTTTCACCACCCCTGTTGCTGGCTTGCACCCAGTTGTGTTGCCCCACCTTTGGAACCCTCCTTTGATTGATGGGGATAGATACCACAATACACTCTTCCTTTCTTCTCCTCCACACAGGCCTGAGACCTAGCATATCCCCCTACATACATATACTTATGTGTTACATCTCCATTCAGGCAAAGAATATTTCCTGCCATCCCACCCAATTGGTAAAACTGTCTGGACTCTCTAAGAAGGCAAAATATAACCACTTTATTAACTTTAAATAATTCAACAAGAAAAATGTCTGAATTTTTTTCCACATTGTTCTTCAAAATGAAACTATGCCTATTAGCAAGAAGAATTTGTGCTTTGTTCTCTACTAATCAGAACCCCTAACAATATCATTATTTCCCTCAATATTATTTTTTGCCTCATGGGATTAAATGAATTAGTACATTTTCAACACTCAATTATCTTTATTGTGCAAAAATATTATGCGGCTAATGAAAACATTTAACTAGTTTTGTTACATAATCAAATCATCATGTTCTGCATTACATTTTTCAGTGCGTTTTGCATAATGAGGGTTAGAATCAACTAGGGAGCACACATTCTAATGCCATTTTAGAAAATGTTTGATTATGTGCTGTGCTAAAGTGTTTTCCCCTGACCCAATAGACCAGTTTCCAGATTCATTTAACCTTAGCATCTAAAAAAAAAGACTTCCTGCAGGCATACCATTGAATATCAAAAGCAGGGTCATTCTTGCCTTGTGCATATGAATGCTTCTTGACGAGAAAAAAAGATTGAGACAGACCTCCATTCCATAATTTCCAGTGAAGTGCTTTCAGATGTTAACAATTATGTTTCCACAACTTTGATTTGAACTGATGACCTTGGTGTTGATGTTTCTATAACCCAATTAATTACTAATTACTGATTCCTTGAGTTTTAATCTACTCTTCAAATATTCAGTATAATAGCTCCAGGTAGTAAAATTAAAAATGTTTCTTACTGATTTCAATGAGAATGGCTTACTCTGGAGATTGCTTCCTGTTGCAGGATTGGTAACCAGTCAATCTAAAAGAAAGGCTTTGTATGGAGATGATTAAAGAGTTATAGTTGCTTGTTGGACTGAGGAACTTACCAGAGATTTAGCAGTTTTTAATTATTAAGGTGTAATACTACTAACATCCTACTCAGAGTAATAGTCAAACTCCCTACAGGGACCTTCCAAGTCTAGCAAGACCTTAACCCTCATATCCTTGACTTCACTTCCTACAATTTACCCAGTCAGTGGGCCCCAGCCACACTGACCACCTGCTGTTCTTGGAACAAAGGAGAACTTTTCCCATTCACAGCTTTAGCACATGCTGTTCCCTTTATCTGCAATGCTCTTCCCCAGCATTCCTCATACTCAGTCCTTCATTTGCCTTAGGTATCTGCTCAAATACCACCTAATATAAAATATTATATAAGATAATACTTTTAGACTACTTTTCCCCAGAGAAGTAATCATCATATTTTATCATACCATTTATATTAATTATATACTAATAATTATATTAATTATATATCAGCTATATATAAATAGCTATATATATATATGGGTGTGTATATATATATATATATATATATATATATATATAAAAACATATATATGTGTGTGTATATACACACACACACATATATATATATATATATATATATATATATATATATATATATGTTTTTTCTTCTTTCTCCTATACTAGAATGAACTTCCATGAGGAGAAGCAGGTATTTTTTTTCATTCACTGATGTATTCTCAATCCCAAAAATAACATGTTTGCATATACTAGGAATTAAGTGAATTAATAAAAATGTACTCAGTCAAAATCAAGTACCCAAAGATCTCATCTATTTCTCTTTCCTTCTTTAACTCTATCACCAGGTGAAAGATCACATGAGTAATAGAAGTAGATAATGGAATAAAGAAAGTTCTACTAGTAAATGTTTCTGATGCGTTTTTACTCTAAATCGTAAGATTAGAAAAGAGAAAACACATAACAGATAGGTCTTGATTGTGTTACCTCTCTGCACAAACCTTTCTTTCAGCTCTGCTAAAGCACAACACCTCAAGCAAAATAAGTTCTTTGGATCTGGCTTTAATGATTTTTTTTTTCAAACGTTCTAGCACATAATCATATTATTCTGTAATCATTTATTTATGGACTGAACTCTGTCACCATACTATGACCTCACTGAGTGCAGGATTCATGATTTACCCATCTCCATGACTCAAGTACATGGGAAATGAATAAATTAATGTGTCTCCATTCTAGCAGTTTTAATGTCACATGCAAAGTGCCCCAACCTCTCATTAAATAGGGCACCATAAATTCTCAAATTATAGTTAATACCGTATCCTAATCGGGGAGTCTACTGAATTTCCTGAATAGTTATTTTTCCCCCTTTGGTTATTTGCTATACTGAGAATTAAGCTAAGTTGAAAACTAATATTTGCCGCAGTCCTGAAAATTTCTCCATTCTCGTGATCTTTTTTTTTAAAATCAAGTTTCTCCCATGAACATGCTTGGGCAGGAAAAGGAAAGAAAGGATTCTCACGTGTGATCTTCTGAATCTCCATTCAAGAGAAATGAACGCTTTCTTCCATCTTATTCTTCCAACTCCAAATAGCACTCAGAACCAAGCAGTAATGCCAGCCGCACTGGATGTACCCAGCACTTGTGATCTTGAGTCGCTTTTCTTTTATAAATATTGCTATGACCGCTGATGTTGCTGTTATTGAGCCTATCCCTCCATTAAAAGCTGATTATACTGTTACCTTTTACTGAGAACCTAGATCTTCTTTCCTGCCAGAGGGAACATAGAGAAGCTTTCTCTTTATCACCAAAGTATGTGTTACCTCCATATCATCTCCAGTCTCCCATCTAGATAAACCTGCAAACTAATAGTGAGTTTATAAAGGGCAACTGGTAATTTCTCTTTTTCTGTCAAGGAGAGAGATCCCAGGAGAGAAAGAGAGGAGCGAGAGAGAGAGAGAGAGAGAGAGAGAGAGAGAGAGAGAGAGAACAGTTTTCTGTAATTTTTTTTTCTATTGAGACAAACACTCAGAACTGTCCAACAGCATTCCTGGTCTTTGGTTTCCCATGTGGTAGCTAAGGGTTTGCAACTTTCACCACCTTGCATTGGGAAACATCTATTGTGCCATCCTTAGAGGCTGAGTGGGAAAAACTACTTAAGTCTTCTTCATGTTGCCCATTTCATTACTCTAGATCTCTTGGGTTTCTTAGTTTGAAGATTGGGAAAGCCACCAACAAATCCATTTTAATTTCAAGTATTTTGTCTTTACTCTTGTCCTTTAGTTGGGAGTAGTGGTGGAGACAATGTTGCTTTTCAAAACGTTATTTCCTCTAAAGTGGATCTTGATGCTTTCATCTTCAAAAATAGTGTGATTTCTAATCAAGAATCAAGTGAGTAGGCAACAGACATCAGCTAATAGTAAGCCCAGGCTTAATGAGACAGAATGAGTTTGAGTCATGGTTCTGTCACTAACAAACTGTGTAGTTGAGGAGTTAATTAATTTGTCCAATTCTTAGATTTTCCTTCTGTAAATTTGGGAAAACAATATACCTATTTCAACAAGTGTCTTTTTCTCATAGTGAGGTCTTAATACTTTTTTTATTATTAACAAAATTTATATGATATTATTACATCAGGAACAATCAAAATTCCCTTAAATCATTAATTGATTAGGTAGTGATAAGGAAAAAAATCAATCAGATTTCATTGTGTTTTCATAAGGCAATGTGTTTTGTTTTATTTGGATTTTAACATTTAAACCCATGGGCATATTGGTAATCTGATAAACTGCCAATGCTCCCCATATGTATATACCACAAAGCTGAATATAAATTAAATATGCTTGTGTATTTATTGAAGTTTGTCCTTTGACCCTAATTACTCTATATAAACTATGATTTTGTACTATAGGAGCCTGAACTGCCAAATTAAACCTGATCATTAGATATTTGGCTTTAGAGTATTTTCAAAAAAATTTTAAAAGTCTCATCAAATCCTTACAACAGAATCAGGTTGAACTCTGGGATTAGAGAAATAATTTATATTTCATGGATTTTTTTGGATGCTCTAGTTAAAAATGGTTAGTTCATAATTCCCTGGGATTAAAATGACTGTTTCCAAAAAAGCTGTAGGCACTAAGTGGCTTCCCCCAAATATTTGTTTAATAAAATACATAAATAAATAACTGCATAAAGAAAAAATAAGAGCCAACATTAACATAAACTTTGCCACCTGTTTAAGGTAGGAAATGGTAGCGTACATTTTCCAAGAATTACTACTATTCACGTGCACTTTACTCCAAACTTTCCATCTGCCTCACTTCATATGGCACATAATAAGGTCACAGCCCCAAGTGCAAGGAACTTGTATACAATTGGAAAAGTGGAACAATTCTGATGTAGAAAAATTTAGAAATCCTGAGGTGTCAATTTATTTTCCAAACAGTTTGCATTAGTTGCATAATCACCATTCAGCTAGACCCTACAGTTTGATAGCTCATGATCAACAATCAAGATACCGTATCAGGAGCCTAGAGTAGATATACTTGATGGCATTTGTTTTTTGGTTTGAAAGATAAGCTCTGTCACATGTAGCAGTGAGCCAATCAGAGACAAGAATAGAAGGTTGCTGTAGACTGAGTATTTGTGTTCACCCCCAAATTCATACGATGAAACCTAATCTCCAATGTAATCATATTAGGAGGTGGGGGCTTTGGGAGGTTATTAGGTCATGAGGGTGGAGCTGTCATGGAAATCTATCCTCTTATAAAAAAGATCCCAAAGAGTTCCTTCCTCTCTTCTACCACATGAGGACCCAGCTAAAGGAAAACTGTCTATGAACCAGATAGTGGGCTTTCACCAGATACCAAATCTCCCAGTGCCTCAATCTTGGACTGTCCAGCCTTCAGAACTGTGAAAAATAAGTGATTGTTGTTAAGCCACCCAATATGTATTTTTGTTACAGCAAAATGAACTAAGACCAAAGCCTATCCACAGAATTTCCCTTCCCTAAAACAAGACCTCTCCCTTTGAGTATACTTAACCTCTGAAATTGCTGTTGCATTGTAGGGAACCAGAAGAAGAGTAAGGTTTCCATGTTTTCCATGCAAAAGTCATTACTTTGCTATGGAATATGAAGTAATATTTGCTTCAAACATTTCCATTTCTGTCATTAACAATTTCATTGGTGTTATATCACTTGATGCTCTCCACAGAAACAAGTAGGATGTGTATGTGTGTGTGCATGTGTGTGTAGGGTGTATACACACACATATACATACATATAATAGCATTATAAATATACACATATATAATAGCATATATATGTTTATATACACACGCACATATATGCCAATGGTTTAGTTCTACTTCAAAGGACAGAAGTCTTGAGACCCAGGAAGAGCCAATGTTTCAATTCAAGTCCAAAGGTAGGAAAAAGCCAATGTATTGGTTTGAAAGCCATCAGGCAGGAAGAATTATCTCTTTCTGCGAGGAAAGTAAGCCTTTTTGCTCTATTTAGGTCTTCAACTGATTGAATGAGCATCCACCCCCCCCCACACACACACAGACACATTATGAAGGCTATTCTGTTTCACTCAGTCTACAAAATTAACTGTTAATCAATCTCATCTAAAAACACCCACACAGACCCACTCAGAATAATCTTATAGCAAATATCTAAGGAAACCATGGCTCACCCAGTCAAGTTGACACATTAAATTAACCATCACAATATATATAGAGAGAGGGATGTATTTTAAGAAACTGACTCATGTAATTATGGAGGCCTGGTGAATCCAAAAAATCTGATCGAGTAGACCATCAGGCCAAAGACCCAGAGAACAGTTGCAGTCCCAGTTTAAAGGTAATCTGTTTGCAGAATTCCTTCTTGCTAGGGGGGATCATTCTTTGTTCTATCAGGGCCTTCAGCTGATTGGATGAAGCCCATTCATGTTATGGAGGTCAATCTGCTTTACTCAAAATCCAACTATTTAAATGTTAATCTCATCCAAAAACAGCCTTACAAAAACATCCAGAATCATGTTTGACCACATATTTTTTGGGTACCATGGCCCAGAGAACTTCACACATAAAATTAATCATCATAAATATTCTTTTAGTTGGGACATTCCTGTATGCAAGAGATAGATATACAATTCAAACTAATATAACAAGTGTGGTGTGTGTGTGTGTGTGTGTGTGTGTGTGTGTGTGTATGTGTATGTGTGTGTGTTTGCGTGCATGTGTATGAAACCCATGGATAGGGTTGCCTAAGAATTCCAGAGCTAAAAGATGTTTTTAACTCTCTTTGTGTTCTCTTTCTTTCTGTCTACTGGCTCAATATCTCCTAAGGTATATGGTTTCCTCTTAGTTTTGGGGAAGAAGAACATGGCTACAGATATATACATGCTTATATCATCCTAAAGTTTAGTAATCCCACATAAGAAAGAGTTTAGTGACTATTATGCTTATTTGCTACACAGAACTATCTTTTTTTGCTTTTTTTAGGAGGAACTTCCCATATTGTCTTATTTCTCTGAGAAAAAAGCTGAAGACTCAATTTCCCAAGCTCCCTTGAAGCTAGGTTCTATCAAGAATGCAAAAAAAAAATAATAATAATTGCTTCAGAAGATAGTGTCGTGAAGAAACAGGTCCTAGGCAGAATCTGTTTCTGTTTATATCGAGGCCATCGGTTCTAGCTTTCTGGAGCAGTATGGTAGATTATGACATCCGTTAGTGTAATGGACACTTAGTGGGGATTTACTGAGTGCCAACTCTTTTCAAAACTTGTGCTAGTGAAATAACAAGGTGGCTTCTGTGCAGCCTCTGCTGGAGTAGTTTTGTGGCATGGCTTGGGTATTGTTCTTGGCTGTATGTTCTCCAAACTCAACTCTCTGGCCCTAAGAGAGATACTTTAAAAGATTCATTTTCCCCTTAAGGAAATTACAGTGTTTCTATTAGAGCTCTGAATGATGCAAAGAGCTTTTCCATTTCATTATCTAGCTATTAGACTTTGATTAGAGTAGCATAGGTTATATGCACACGAAGAGCCAAAATGGATGGTCAGAATAATAAGTACTATTATTGGCTAGATTTTGATCACCCCCTTGCCCCTGTGGTCAGGAAGGTTGAGTATTGTGACTGGCAGCTACACAAGAATCACATACAGTGGAGGAGAGGCAATGTCACAAATGAGAGAAGAATATTGTTTTTAGAAGAAATTGGGACAGCACATACCCAACATAGTGCCTGAAGATGGTGCATTACCCATTTAAAATTTTCCCCCTTACTTTAAAAATCAAGTGGGAGATTTGGGGGGAAACATGCAGGATTAGCTGACTTGCTGCTTCCTCCTGGATATCTCAGAGATTAGGTATTGACTGACTATGCTTTTCAAAGCACTGTGCTATGGAAGCACAATGGTGAACAAAACAGGAGGTCATAGGGGCTCATGTATAGGACACAAATAATTTAAAAGATAACTACAGTACAAAGTGATAGTGCTATGTTAATGGAAGTACTGGCTGTTCTGGAAAACATAAGGTGATACCAGTCTGATAAAGGCATCCTAAAGAAAATGACATTATCCTCAGTTTGAAGTCAAGAAAGAACTAGGTTCAAATTCCTGCTAAAACACTAGCCAGGTATACCTAGGCAAGTTATTTATTCACTGCAAGCCTCAGTTTTGTCACATGTAGGATGGGCAAAATAATATCTCCTCTCATGGTTGTCATGATTAAATAAGGTAATCCATCTATGATCCATAGCCTGGTACAGTAGTAGGTACTTAATAAATTTTTGTCATTACTTTAATTTTTTCTAGGTGCATATGGAAGGGTAACTTATGCTTAAGTGAAAAGGATGCACATGAACCTTTGCAAAAATAACGTGATCTTTCAGGAACTAAATGAGTGAGATAGAAAGAAGCCTAAAGAAATACAAAGCCAAGTTAAAAATCTGGGTTTTGGCCTAAAACACACAAAAACATAATAGAAAAACTCTAAGAGGGTAAATAACATGACCCGTCTAACATGTTTGGCCTGATGTGGTCACCAGACCAGAGGATGACAGTTATTATGCCAATCCACGAACTCGAATAAGTGGTGAGATTTGTTGGTCAGATCAATTAGGGTAGTGGTATGAGACAAGAAAGCTGACAAATATGAGAGATATCCAGGAGGTTAAGTTGATAGACTTTAGTGATTTTATTGAATGTGGGAGAGTATTGAGGTGAAGGAATAGTCAAGGTCTTCTGACTTGAGAAACAAATTGGATTGTGAAGACATTTATTAACATAGAAAAAACTGAACAAACTATGGCGGGGAGAAGGAGGCCTACAGAGTTGAATATGAGTATGGAGCTGCCAATATGCCCTGGGGATGCTGGACCTTTCTGATGCTCTAGAGACGCATCTGATCTGGGCAGATAGATGAGGTCATCAGTAGTAGCTGGATCATAAGTGGTGAGAATTCAAGTGATCATTCTGGGAAGAAATAGAAGAATAAAGAGAAAATAATGCCCAGAATAGAATCATAAAAAGCAACAACATTTAGGTGATGGGACAAAAGAGACTCTGAAAATATGATTGAAGAAGATCAAAAATTACAGACAGATAATTAGAAGAATATGCTGATATGGAAGCCAAGTCGGAGTGTGATCAATAATGTTGAGCTTTGCTGAGGAATTCCAAATGTTATGTATTTAAAATGAATTGACAGATTGATTTCTTGGAGGATAGAACTGTAGTATATTGAGGAGTAGATTCAAGATTGAGTGGAAGAGACATATGTGGAAACAGAAAATATAGAGCTTTTATTTATTTTTTTCTTGGTTCATTTGTGATTTGGAAAGATAAGAGTAGGAGGGGGTTTTGTTGGTGGTGGTGATTTTATTGTTGTTTTGTTTTTTTTTTTTTAAGCATAGGAAACATTTAAGTATCTCTAAGAGGTGTTTTGAGAGCCAGTGGATATGGTCATGTTGAAAATGATGGAAGACTGAGAGGGTAAAGCATAGAGAAAGATGTCAGAGAAAAGCTGAGGTCCTAAGAATTGGAGAACAACTGAAACATGTAACTTTAAGAATAATGCAGCCCTTTCTCCTGTAACAGGAGAGAATTACCAATACATAATACCAACACCACATGTATATAATACATTACACAATGGAGCACTGGAAGCCATAAACATTGTTGTTCAGTATTATACATTTTGTGCATGCAGATTTCTATGATTTAAACGTGAGTCAAGGCTAAAGTGATTTACTTAAAAAAACAACTGCATTTTGTTGACAATTTCTTATAACACCTCTATTTTCATTATGCAAAATATTAGATTTTTTTGTATTCCCCAAATCAATTATATCTCTGCTGCCGCTGCTACTTTAACTTGAGCCTTGAGGCGTTCCAAGATAACGTAAACTACCATCAGTTTTCAAAAATTTTAATGTAGTCCTGATCACAGTTGTCTTTTTTATGTATGCTGGGTATTGTGGAGTGATGGAAGGGGGGAAGCCCCTCATTTATCAGTATAATAATTTCAAATAATGAACTCTTCATACAAGCTGAACACAATGAGAAAGGACAATAGCCTTCTGTTAAACTTAGAACTGAAATCTGAAAAGCTTATCATTGTTTAAATTTAATTGCCTTAAGTTTACTATGATAATATTGGCATCGGTGTTATGTTAATTTTACATGAAAGAAACTAAATTTTTAGCCAGGGGCTATTAGGGAAAAAAAAGGAGTTGGTTTTCACATTGAGTGTACAGTGCCTTACTTTCAATGAGAACAGAAACTTAGAATTGAATTGAAATGACATTGACATGAATATACCCCTATCAACTTGGGGTTATATCTGAACTCCCATACTCTTTTACAATTTGCAAAGGGGCTGTTATTGCAAATGTTATTTTTTCCAATAAAGAGACAGCTCATTAGATCTCATTACTAGTCAGCAGCTGTCGCAGAATATAGATTTCCAACTTGGAGCAATACATCTTTTCACAAGTGCTTTCCCTGAAAATGTGGAAAAGATCTATTTCATCGTTAACCTACAGCGACATTATCCACGGCTGCGCTTACACCTTTGGCTTTTCTGCAGAGCAGTTCATAGTTTAGAACTTTAAGGTGAATAATTCAAGTTTCTTCTAAATGTAATACCTGATGCTTACAAATTCTAAGGGGATATTTACAATTCTTTTTCCACCCCAACTAGTAATATGTTATTCTGAAATCTGGATAAAATTAATAATTAACAAAAGTGCCTTCAATGCATTTCTTTCTTTCTTTTTGTTTTTGTAAAGGATATAGAGGATAGAAAAGTATAATTTAATTTTCTCTCTGCTCAAAGAGCTTACACTCTACTTGGGGAAATGAAACATAGACAGTAAAATTGAGCATAGATATAGTTAAATAATGATTAAAGGCAAGTGTTCAAGAAAGATAATAAAATAATACATGATTCCTTGTTAAGTGCATTGTAGAAGGAATAAATTCTCAGAGAAGAAATACATCAACGTGCACATCTAATGTCTGGTAAGGTTTCCTATGAGTGAAAGAATAGCTTCTTTTTTTGGATATTTTGGGAGGTTATTAAGTGTGTGTGTAAAAGAGACAGAGATAGGGAGAGAGGGGGAGAGGGGGAGAGGGGAGGGAGAAGAGGGAGGAAGGGAGAGAGGCAGAGACAGAGAGAAAGAGAGGAAGGGAATGAGGAAGAGAAAGAGAGAGAGAGATGTGTGCAGAAAGAGGTAGGTAAAATGGGAAGGACACCCAGGTCAGAAGATCAATGCTATAAGCAAATAAGGAGCTATTTTAAAAGGTGTGCTTGATAACACACACACCCTAGAGTTAAACTGCAGAAAAAGATCCTGTTAATGTGAGAATTAGGGATTGAAGTCGGCAAGATAATGTGAGGTCAGGCCATAGGTTACTTTAAATGCCAGGCGAGTGTGGGATCTTTATCTGTGAAGAATGGAGACTGGCTTACTCAAAGGAAGCACTGATTTCAGAGTAAAGTAGCCTGGAAAACGAAAATTTCAGCAATGGTTTGGCTGAGGGAACAGAAAGAATTCAGTTTTGAAAGTGGAAGACAATGGATATGTGAAAGTCACAGTCGTATGGCCAAGACATGAGACATTTCATATACCACAAAAAGCAAAAGGAGACATTTCAGGTAAATAATTCCAAAAATATTTTCCAATATTACAGGAATTACAGATCTATAAAAGATCAAGTGTCAATACTCTTCATCAAACACTTTACCTTAAGCTACAAACCATTATACTTACTATAAAATTTTATGTATATAAATCCTATATTTTCTGCATTTGACTTTTTTTGCTTGGCACTTTAAAGGACTATCCAATTATAGATTAATGAAATAATTTTCTTCATTCATTCAAAAGTATTTAATATAATTTTCAGATGGCTCTTCTACTTTTCTTTCCTCCTTTATTTCTAATACTTGGTATTTTGATTCCTTAAAAATTAATGAAATGAATATCTACTTTTCCTCAAAGAATTAAGCAGTTAGCATGGTAGCTTTTTAATAATATAGGCATAAAAAAGATTAAAACTTATTCCACAAAAGCTGAGACTGATTGACCATCCCATCGTATTTCAGGAGGAAAATAAATAACTATCAAATAGGATTAGATTGAGAAAAATCCATCCAGACTTTGTTCACTTTTTTCATTACTCTCATGGCTCTTCTCTTGAAATACAGGCTTTAGAAAAGAGGGAAGGGAAGGGAACGGAAGGGAAGAGAAGGGAAGGGAAGGAAATACATTTCTTTTTTTCTCTCTTTTTTTTTAATAATAAGCCAAAGATTATCCAATTTATACCAACTCTCAGAGCATGCCCAGAGCTCCTCCTTGTCTGAAGAGAACCTCAGGATGTCAGAGACTGTGTTTTGCCTGTTTCTGTCGTTGTCTCCACCCCAAAGAGAACATGGGATGTATGTTCCAAATATGTTTGTTCAATGCACACACTCCATCTTTTCTCTTGAATAGTCATTGGTCTCCCTACCCTTTTCATCAATATGTATATAATCTCAACCCCTATGAGTATGAAAACACCTTGTTCTCTCCCTTTCGGAGAGGCAGATTTGAGGCTTGCTCTCCCATCTCCTCTTTGAGTGCTTCTCAAACACTTTCCTTGCTGTAAAACCAAACCAACCAAAAACCCACACATACACATTTCTTGCTTCACCCATTACATGTGCTTTATCTAGGGTCCCCTAAAGTTAGCTGCCTTATAGGAAGGACAGATGCTGCTTTTCCAGGTGTCCATAGTAAATAATCTTTCACATGTTTTTAATCACTCCATCATTCTAAAATGCATCCATTTGAGACAGCAAAACCCATTAATGCAGACTATGTGTGTAGTAGGGTGGGGGGGGGTGGGAGCAACAGCACAGATGTTGATTTTTATCACACTTTCTTTTTTATTCCTGTAATTTTTGTTTCTCTATATGTAGGTCGTATTTTCTCTTTTGTCCTCTAGAAATTGGAACAAATGCATCATTCTACTAATTGTTACTTTTAATGTAAACTTTTCAAAATTATTCTTTTTAATTTTCTAGTCAATTTTAATTAACTCCCCACATGAAAGGTATAAAATTAGCATAATATATCTTTTTATAATTTTAATATTCTGTTGACATGAGATTAGATTCTGAGAATATAATTATATTAATTGTGCCATTATTTATTCTATTAAAAGGTATTAAATCCATTGAATTACATAGCATATTACAGTATCATGAATTTACTTTTTTAACCTGGTTTAGTGTTCAATTAACCCTTACATGTTGCCTTTTTTTTTTCATTTTCATCTTGATTCATTTCTCAGCCTAGTGTAGCGTACTTTAAAATATAGAAATAGAGGGGTGCCTGGGCAGCTCAGCTGGTTAAGCATCTGATCCTTGATTTAGGCTCAGGTCATGATCTCATGGTTCATGAGACTGAGTTCCACCATCCAGCTCTGCACTGACAGTGAGGAGTCTGCTTGAGATTCTCTCTCTGCCGCTTCCCAGTTCATGTACATGTGAGAGCATTCTCTCTCTCTCTCTCTCTCTCTCTCTCTCTCTCTCTCTCTCAATAAATAAATAAACATTTTAAAAATATATATATAGAAAAGGGAAAGTGTATATAGAAAGTATGTGTTTATTGGTATCACAGCTAAACTATAACTTGCTTTCTTATAAACTTGGGTCCTCTTCTTCTACGCATGTTTTATCATTTTCTATGTTTTTAATCTGTTGTTTTCTGAAAGAATTCCTTTATCTAGTCTGAAATCATTCCTTTTTTTTGTTAGTTTTGTTTAATTCAGTTTTATTGTTTTCTCATAGTTTTTAATTTTAGTTAACATACAGAGCGATATTGGCTTCAGGGATAGAATTCAGTGATTCATCACTTACATACAACACCCAGTGCTCATCACAAGTGCCCTCCTTAGTACCCATCACCCATCTAACCCATCTCCCACTCACCTCCCTCCATCAACCCATAGTTTGTTCTCTATCATTGAGTCGCTTGTGGCTTGTTTCCCTCTCTACACTTCCCTCCCACCTTCCCATATGGTTCTGATTGACTTATTTTACTTACCATTATATTCTCCATTCACACTGTTAGTTCCATTCACATTGTTGCAAATGGCAAGATTTCATTTTTTTAAAGGCTGAGTAATATTCCATTGTATACATGTATCACATCTTATTTATCCATTCATCAGTCGATGGACATTTGGGCTCTCTCCATAGTCTGGCTATTGTTGATAATGCTGCTATAAACAATGGGGTGCATGTATCCCTTTGAATCTATATTTTTGTATCCTTTGGGTAAATAATTAATAGTACAATTGCTGAATCATAGGGTAGTTCTATCTTTAGTTCCTTGAGGAATCTCCATACTGTTCTCCAGAATGGCTACACCAGTAGACATTCCCACCAACAGAGCAAGAGGGTTTCCCCTTGCTCCACTTCCTTTCCAACACCTGTTCTTTCTTGTGTTGTTAACTTTAGCCATTCTTACAGGTATGGGGTGGTATCTTATTATGGTTTTGATTTATATTTCCTTGATGATGTGTGATGTTGAGCATCTTTTCATGTGTCTGTCAGCCATCTGGATATCTTCTTTGGAAAATTGTCTATTCATGTCTTCTGCCCATTTCTTAACTGGGTTATTTGCTTTTTGGGTGTTGAGTTTGATAAGTTCTTTATAGACTTTGGATACTAACCCTTTATTGCTGGAGGCCAGCTCTAGCAACTAGGGGTTCCTGAAGGAAGAATGGCGTCAGTGAAAATAAAACAAAATTAAAATAAAAAAATAAAAAATAAAACTAAAATCAAAATGGATACAGACAACAGCAGTGTGTTGAACTGGCCGATTTATTGTAGTAAACATGGCATTATATATGCTAGTGATTTCCTTGTAACATACGTCATCTATGGTTTTCTAACATTACCCAATTTTGAAAATGTTCCTATGTGTAAACAACCTTTAGGAAATAACATGGCAATTTTCCCCTACTTTTCCTGCATACCCTTTGATTATTGATTAATTTCTTACATTATTCCATTATGCATCTGCATTTCTCTATAATCTACAAAGCATTTGCTTTGCTGTTCTCATGAAAGGCCCTCCATTTCTCAACACCTCAAGTGGAACAGTTACAGGGACATGACCTCCTGACCACATGAGGCCAGAAGAACAATGTGTTTGCCTTGGTCCAAGGTGCCAGGAAGGGGCCAAAAAAGCCTTAGAAATCCATTCCCCATGCATTCTCAGAGAGACAACGCACCTAGGAACCAATGAACCTTTCTGTACCTTAACCGACTAGGCTCAGTCATCATCTGGAATGCCTCTGAGGGGCCAGGTGGGCCTAGGGGTTGAAGTCACCTGTGCCCAGAGATACACTCCTTAGTTGCCAGAGTGAGACTTTCAAATCCATATGTCTCTCCTTTACAGGCCCTCTTTGCTGGCAAAGGTATGAGGCTATCCTTCCTGTAAGTAGAGGAGTCTCCATAGGGGATGGCAAGGGCTAAACGTAAGGCCGCACAATTTCTTGCGGAACCTTATTTTCTTTCCTAGTGGTTCTTTTCCCAGAGGGCCTGTCGAGAGTAATTCCCCAACAGACAATACCCCAGGTAGTTTTAAGGCCAAATTACCTAAAAGCAGGAGTACAAGTGGTGGGTCACCTTGCAGTCACCAATCTGTCCCCGGCCCGGGCCTTGCCACACAGGCCGGGATGGCTCGGCTTCCAGCACTTTATCAGATATGTTGTTTGCAAATATCTTCTTCCATTCCAGCAGTTGCCTTTTACCCTGGTTGGTTGTTTTCTTCATTGTACAGAAGTTTTTATCTTGATGAAGTCCCAATAGTTCATGTTTATGAAATTGTTTCTTATAAACATCCTATCTTCTCATCCTCAATGCTTATAGGATAGATTTCATTTTTTAAAAATCTTCTTAATTCATCAAAATGAATCTAGGTATTAATCTCTTTTTATTAAAATTTCTGATGTTTTTATTTTGTGACTTGTGATCAATTTCTTGATTTCATATATTTTTCTTTTATGTATTGGCTGAATTTTTTTCCTACTGTTTCTATCCTCTAAGAGCCATACAATCTAATCTTACAGTGATCTCTTTTATTTTTTTTTAATTTTTTTTTAACGTTTATTTATTTTTGAGACAGAGAGAGACAGAGCATGAACAGGGGAGGGTCAGAGAGAGGGAGATACAGAATCCGAAATAGGCTCCAGGCTCTGAGCTGTCAGCACAGAGCCCGAGGCGGGGCTTGAACTCACGGACCAGGAGATCATGACCTGAGCCAAAGTCGGCAGCTCAACCGACTGAGCCACCCAGACGCCCCATAGTGATCTCTTTTATAGCCACATTTTCTGTTATCAGTTTTCCTATTGTCATGGATGTTCATTTACATTCTAAGAAACAGTATAAAGTGTATCTTCTCCATTATTGATATGTAATCTACAATGGAGATTATATGCAACACTTCCTCCATGTGCAGGTTTTAATTTATATTATGTTATTTCTGGTTTTAATATCAGTTTACTTACCATCTTTCTTCATGTCAGTTAATTCTCCTTTCACCTTAGGTGTTTGTCTCTTGATCACATCTTTAAATTCTTTTTGTTTCAACATAGTCTATGTTTTGCTTGTATTCTACTGAAAGCGCAAATGAGGTACTTTAACAAATATATTGTGTCCATTAGCAGAGCATTAAAATAATAAGCATATATTTACCCTTAGGAATAATTTCGGCTTTTTATCTACCAAAATATTTTTACAGTTCCCACACTATATCTTTTTCTTCTTTTCAGCTTACTAATATTTTCATGTTTGCATAGAGTTCTCTTTGTCTTTGCATTTATCCCAAAACAGGGTGTAAAGATCATTTCAGGATACTCGATTGTCTGGCATATTGTTATAATTTTACTTTCCCGTGTTAATCATGAGGACATGTGATATACTTTATGTTTCTTTTATGCGATTCAGCCAAGATCTCCTCTACTTAGTTTACCGCTAAATAAGAGCAGCTATTTTCCAGTCCTCACTGGTTTTCTTCAATCTGGTCACATCTGTGGCATGTCTAGAAAAACGTATCACCCTTTCTCAGTTTCTACTACCGAAGCTGGATCAGACCTGGGGAAATTTAACAAGATAGCTCAAGCTGTCATCTTACCTAGACTCCCTTCAATTATATTTATTGCATTTTTGTTTCTAAACATTTTATTCCATGGAAACATTTTTCCAATCTGACAAACATATATGTATGAGTAATTCATAGCAAAGATTAATGCTGTTAAGAATAAGAATTTTATAGCCAATAGTAATGTCTACCATGACTTCTCCTACTAGATCAATTTTAGAATAAAACAATTCTAAAGTTTTTATAAAAATATAAACTTTAGTCAGCCTAATCCTTATAATAGTTTTTTTACACAACTTTATTATGAAAAAAGCACAGCAGCAGTCTTTCTACTTGAGGAATACTGGGGAAAAATTCTAGAAAATTGTGTGGATCTAGATTATAGAGCTTGAGATCTAATTCATTCAAATAGATCCAGATTAAGGATAATAAACTATGTTTTAACAACTGACTCATTCTTCTCTTAATGCAGATATGGCAAATATATGTATAGAGTAGGCAAATATCTATCTATTCTGAGGGCATCACTATGATTTATTTGGTAAATCTTGATTCACTACTACCTAATTTCGCTTAGTGGAGTTGAGGGTCCTAAATATATCCCAATATATCTTTCATTGGGGCTGGTTTCAACTGTAAGAGTTTTCAAAACAAGATGGTGTTGACTTCACATTGTGGTAATTTTGCAAATTAAAGTAGATTCCTAGGGATATATTTTGATTATATGGCAGATACCATTCAATATAGAAAAAAATCATTGCATTCATAGAAATTAAAAATGACAAATAATAAAACAAATAGGAAATTAAAAACAGTATGAATATTTAA
Organism: Felis catus; assembly: GCF_018350175.1. Lineage (NCBI taxonomy): Eukaryota > Metazoa > Chordata > Mammalia > Carnivora > Felidae > Felis > Felis catus. The sequence continues at coordinate 82,548,911 of NC_058372.1, forward strand.
AATTTATCTAAGTTCAGAAAATTAATTAAGAACTGGTGACTAAAACTAGCTTTTTAAAAGCTGTAGTCAGATTCACAAAGAAGAGGTCAACGTGGCTCTCCATTGGTCTTTGCTTTGAGAAACGTCCGTTAGCCTACTTAGTAACGTTATTTTTTTGCGACAGGTAATTTCTATAAATAATCAATAAGATAATTATAAGCACATTTGTTATAATAATTTTTTTTAAATTTAAGCTCGCCATTTCTGAATACTGTTTTAGTTTACTAAATCATCCACATCAATATAATTAGAAACAAGTAGAACAGCATGGTATATAAGAACCCGCACTTTTGATATGTTACTTGAAACAAAGCTAGTCATTTATTTTCATTTGAAGAACTTTGTTGGGTCTTCGCCAATGAATAATGTATATTTTATTCCTAAGGCTGCGTTATTCATGTTGGAAATCACATAAATGCCAACCCCGTCTTACTCACAGCCTGATCGGAAATTAGTTAATGACTTTTTACTAGTGTTTAGCCAAACTGCGAAAATTATATCTAATCTGTTATTCCCTGTTGTTTTTAGGTGTTTTGTATAACAGGAAAACACTACTACTAAGGAAAACATATTTAAGTATTCTTGATTTCCACGATCTGTTTCATGCCACGGTGAAGTTTACAGAAGATGGCCATTGTATTGTTCTTTTCTTTCCCTTTCTTCGCTACTCTACCCTTCCCTTCCTTTCCCTTTCCTATAAATTAGGGCCATATTTGTGATAGTATTCCTTTATGTGATGGGATAAAATGACTGTGACTTTTATTAATTTTTCCCTATAAATCACTGCCCAAGATCCTACTTTCAATAATTTGGTTATTGTTTATTACCTGATTTCTTGTTTAAGGAAGATAGCCATTGTATTGTTCTTTTCTTTCCTTTTCTTCCCTACTCTACCCTTCCTTTGCTTTCTTTTTCCTATAAATTAGGGCCATATTAGCATTTAGAACATGAAAATTTTTATCAGAGTTAAGACAAATTATAGAGCCAAATATTAATTTTAATATCATGTTTAAATGTATATCCAGATGTATATATAACTGTACTGTCCATTTAACTAGACATTTCTTCTCACTTGTTAAATTATTGTAACATGTTAACAAGGCCATATATTCTAAAAAGTATGTTCCAAATTGAATCAAGTATGCAATTGATGAATTTATGGACTCCAGAGTGCCTCAGTTTCTATATTTGCAATGTAACTGATTTCCTAAATAAATTATGACAGCTCTATTTTTAAATTAGTTTCCTTTTTCCCAAAGCATTTCAGACATAGAGTTGAAAATAAGGCATATAGATAGATCTTCAGGTGCTGTTTAGACCACATTTATCTCAACCATATTTGAGTTGATAACCCTAATTCTCTTTAGCTCTCTTTTTTTTCCCCCAAAACATCTTCTGGACCAGTTTTATTCATTATTATACACGGTGCATAGACTGTTAATAACAATCAATTAAGGGTCCCTTGGCCTTCTATGGTCCACATCCTAATCAAATGCAGCCAAAATAATGCTGGCCATGAGCTCTGCCAAATAGACAATTAGCCACTGATAATTTGTTTCAGTTAAAACCTCTACTTAACAATAAATAAATGACCAGTTCCAACAAGACATAGTAAAAACACGTTATTTAGGTGCTTTGGTACCTGTGCTTATGCAGACTAATTATTATACTTCAACTATTTCAGTTCTTACATAGATATTGACTAAATTCAAGGTTAAATAACAAGAAATCAGGTAATAAACAATAACCAAATTATTGAAAGTAGGATCCTGGGCAGTGATTTATAGGGTAAAATTAATAAAAGTCACAGTCATTTTATCCCATCACATAAAGGAATACTATCACAAAAAAATTTCTCTTGCCAGTACATCCTCAAGAGAGCCTCTCTCGTATAAACTAAATACAAGCACAGAATAAAATGCCAGAAATGATGTTGCCAGGTAAAAAGATGAGCCTTGTGAATAAAACAAAAACCCCGTGAGTTAAAAACATGCATGTATAGGTAGGATCCAAGACTACTAATTTTTTTTTTTATTTTTAATGCAATGTGACTGCAATGCATTCCTATAATACTTGATCACAGTTAAGCATGTCTCTCTCTCTCTCTCTCTCTCTCTCTCTCTCTCTCTCTCTCTCTCTCTCATTAAACTGTAATCTTCTAGAAGACACGGACCCTGCAATATGTTTTATAGCACTCATTGTTTAAAGGCAGCATATGATGCAATTTACGCTCTAAAGAGTTCAAATCACCATGGGAGTGTCTACATTCTAGGTCTACAAGGATGATTTGGGAAGAATGAATGAAGTGGGTCCATGTTGTGCACCATGGGACTCACTTTTGGATATTTGACTTCTGTAAATCATTTTTTTCAAGAAAATATAAGTTCTATGCCTTCTTAATATTAAAAATAGCTTAATAATTACAGCTGGTATGATTGTGAATAATTATTCTGAACTGGAATCTTATATTTTATTTGTAACTATAAAATTGCTTATTTCCTACAGGCAAAGTGAAGCAATGCTACTGTTTTATTGAAGAGTACTTAAAATGTAATACCTATAATAATATTATTTTAATTTGTTTGTATGTGATACTTTCAAAAAATTGCCCTTATACATGATTCCCTCTTCTAAAAAGAATTTGAATTGTTGATCATTTGAAACATGGCCTCAACCACATTAGTATTGTTGAGTAATACCTTTGAGCAAATGGCTCTGCAAACAACTGTCATCTCTGAGGTCTTCACTTTGTACAGTGTCCCGCCTTCAAAGATCTCCTAAACGTTTCATCCTGAATGCCTTGTGGTTACCTCAACCCCCAAATCTTAGTTTTATCATCTTCCCAATAAATATAATGTACTGTACATATATCTGTCACTATCATTATTTTCCTAGGGATCCAAATCCCAAACCTTGAGCTTTCCTTTATCTTTTCTAATTCCACCTCTAGACATGGGTCAAACTGTTCCCTTCCTTTGCATTCTCTCTGCAATTTACTTATACCTAAAGAACAGATCAAAGTCTATCTCCTTTGTCACATTTTCCCATAGTCACAACCAACCTGACTTTACTTTCTTTGCAGTTTCTTAGAATTCTAAGAAGTGTGCCCCAAGAAGTTATTTTAACTTTTCCCCCAGAAAGGAGATACCTGAAAAAAGAAGATAATAAAACACTGTATTAATAGCTAAGTTAGAGAATACAAGGTATCCTGCATTGCAAAAATATATCTTTAATTTAACAATTAGTATTTTTTTAATTAAAGACATGATTTGTCTATAATATATACATCTCTCCTATCTTTAAGGACTATGCTTCCCAGAATGTACTACACTTTCATGATTTTAAAGAATTAGCACTGCTGTCAGTGGTGCTTGACTTGATATTCCAAAACAATCTCCCTTGAGGAAGTTCAAATTTCTATCTTTCTCTTTCAAGATTAAAAAGCTTTTAAAAATTATAGCCTGTATGATTAAAAATAAATAATTTAGGATTGGTGTTTAAATTTGATTTATAATTATGGAAAAAATACGCTTTCAAATTTCATTAGTGACAACTTCCCAAAATCTCAACTAACTTTTATCATTTTATGACTATAGGGCATTTATATTACTCCTTCCTCTTGAATATAATAATTAAATAATTCATAGGTGTCATTTAAAGAGTAAGTGGGAAAAAATCTGAGATTAAAACTGAAGTTATTAAACCTAGAACACCTTAAGTCTACAGCTTGAAGATAATTATTAGGAAGATTCTTTCATCAACTATTATGATACATGAGCTCTTATTTGGAAACTAAACTAGTTTAGGATATCATTAAAATCCTTAAAAATGTTTTTGTCATGTCATGGGCCTCCCAGAGCCATCCAACTTGTATACTAATTATTTTTTCTTGGCTACATGCTGTTTTAATTACATTCATTATTTCTGTCATTCTGCAAAATCTTATGCATGGAAGTGCTGGTGGCCTGGTGCATAACCATTGCTTTTTCCTGCTGTGCTAATGGCTTAAGTCCAAGCTGAGGTGCAAATGAAATGAGTTTAGAAGGCTAAATTTGGCCCCCAGTTAATTTGCTTCACAAACCTGCTCCCGATTTTTTTTTTTTTGTCATAAGCTGGCTCAGTTACAAGTCCATGTTCATAAAGCACTCAAAAGTTAGACTGAAATTGGTAAACTTTTATCCTTCGTGATTATCAATGATGTTGTCAGCAGGAAGTTCAAGGAGAGATTTCTGGAGGGGGTGAGAAAAAAAGAGGACAGAATGTGTAGAGTGACTCTTATTAGAAATTAAATGTATTTCAGCAAGGAGAAATAACGGATTAGGAGGAAAAATACAGTAAAACGAAGGAAAGAGAAGTTGTGTCTGAAGCATTTTTGACAGCGTGTCATATGAGGAATATCAGTCATCTTTGGCTAAAAGTATTCATCCTGACAGTTTCCTGCTTTCTATAATTTTAGACACAGAGAAAGATAAATAGTTCCCATTGATATCAGTATTTTTGTTCCTTGTGTGCACTCTTTGCCGAATATCATGATTTCTTCTCTTCCTTTCTGTTTTCTAAATCTAACCTGGCAACATAACCTGAAAATTCCTTGCAACCACAAATGATTCAGAATCAAAACTCTCAATAGAAAATATCTCAATAAAAATGTATAAATGTGATCACAGATAAATATTTTAAATGAGTGGTTGTTAAAGGTATTCATCCATACGTTTTACTTCACTTGTAGACTCCGTAGGAATTCACAGTATACATCTGTGTGTATGTATTAAATATTCAAATTTAGCTCTTTTAGTAATCAGACAATAATTGGCATATGGAATATGGTCTGTTCCAATGCCACATGATTAGAAACGAGCCTCTAATATCCCTCTTACTGTGTTTTTGAAGCATATTTTATTCAATCCATGATATCTAAGGGCTGTGAGGTTTTGTTTCATTTATTTTGCAAATAAAGACTTCAGTGAACATTGTTTATTTTTATGGAAGAAAGATGAAGATTAAGACCTCTGCTCTCTAGAAATTAGCTTTCAAGTGTGTAAGGCAGATATATAAATCCTACAAGATTCTTGCTTTATGTCATAGTTACTTTACTTTTTGTTCGTCATGGCTATTTACAGCAAAGAAAATTTTATGCATTAAAACAACAAAACAAAAGTGGAAACATTTTTCAGAACAGTTAAACAGGTTCTAAGAAACTATTTTAAATCAATTTCAGATATTGTTAATCGGCCTAATGAAACGGGCAAGAAGATTATAAAAGAAAAGGTATATAAAAACACAATATACTAAGACAATCTTCAGAGAAGACTTCAGAATTCTATTATTAGAATTACAAAAGTATATATCCACTCTTTAAAAACTAGGTGATTACCTTTGTCTTGATAAAGTTGTCCATTCTGTCCACCTTTCTATTTACGTACTAGAATGATTATTGCATTTTGTTTAAATTTTTTTCAATGTTTATTTATTTGTGAGAGACAGAGCATAAGCGGGGAGGGGCAGAGACAGAGGGAGACACAGAATCCGAAGCAGGCTGTAGGCTCTGTGCTGTCAGCACAGAGCCCTATGTGGGCCTTGAACCCACAAACCGTGAGATCATGACCTGAGCCAAAGTTGAATGCTTAACCGACTGAGCCACCCAGGTGTCCTAAAATTATTATTCATTTGAGGTGGGGAAGCTGACAGACAGATTTGTCCCAACTAGGTGCCCTTAAACAAAAACTCAAATAATTGATCTAGGTATAGTTAATCAAATATCAAAGCATGATTTTCATATCTCCATGCTTATTGAACACCTTAAGAAAACAATTGGGAATAAATAATATAGAACAGCATGCTTCAATTCTACAGAATTTGGTTTTATACCATATACAAATAACTACATATAATTGTGTTTCCATGTCATTATCTTTAATTGCTGTCATTTATTCTTTAACATAACCCTGATTTTCTTCCCGGCTATGGTGGATTTAACTTGCCCTCATTTTCATTAAGTGAGCCCCTATCATGAATCCAGTATGCTTTGGTGTATCGAATGAACTTGGTCTTAAAAGTCCTGGCCATAGGCTTTGATTCAACCTTTGGTCTTGATCTAGAAAAAGAAACAATTAAGTGTTTACAATCTCTTTGGCAAAGATCACATTTGTCCTTTGAATTTCTCTGCTTTTTTTTAACTTCTGTCTGACCACTTAGAAAAAGAAAAAAAATCGAAATGAAAACCAGATGGAAGTAAGACGTTGTTGTTTAAAAATCTGATGCTTGTTTTCTACCAATCAATGCTTTCCAATAATTTATCTTTTAAGGTTTGTCCTGAGTTTTCTGTTTTAGAAACTTTTCATGAGATCTTGCCATTTCGTCGTCTTTCTTTCCTTATCTGCAGAGAATGGCTACCTAATGGCCTTCTCTACCAAAAGTCTGTCCCTCTATTTAAAAAACAAACAAACAAACAAGTCTGTTCCTCTATTAGTTACAGATGATCCCCTAAAGTTTCCAGTCTGGCTTTTTTTTTTTTTTTAATTTTTTTTTTCAACGTTTATTTATTTTTGGGACAGAGAGAGACAGAGCATGAACGGGGGAGGGGCAGAGAGAGAGGGAGACACAGAATCGGAAACAGGCTCCAGGCTCCGAGCCATCAGCCCAGAGCCCGACGCGGGGCTCGAACTCACGGACCGCGAGATCATGACCTGGCTGAAGTCGGACGCTTAACCGACTGCGCCACCCAGGCGCCCCTCCAGTCTGGCTTTTGACATAGATTATTTTTTACTCTGGAGATTTAAGTTTTGAAAATCTCACTTTAAACCAGAATATAACTTAAAAAAAATTTTTTTTGGACTTTTACTAAGCGTTTTTGTAAAAGAAATAGAAAAAGTTTCCTTATACTCTCAAATCAACATTTTTTTTCTTTTGATAGCAAATTGATTTATGGATGTAATTAGCCACACACACACAAACCTCCTTTTATAAGCTTCTATATACACGTTTTCCTACTTGGGTTCCTTAGACTAGATTAGCATGCTTTATTACACACTTCCCATGTATCTTCAAGTCTATTATCTAATTGTATCTAAAGTACTCCTGATAGGTAGGTAGAGAAAGGCTATTTAATCCCCATTTTATAAATGAAGAAAGCAGAGTACAGAGAAGCTAAATGATTTGCCCAAGGCCATGTACATCTCTGCGGTAATTCTGTACCAGAATGAGTTTGCAAGAACCAGGCACCAGTGCAGACAATGGTTAATCTAATCCCCCAGTAGGGGGATGGGCAGTTAAGACTGATGGCAAATTAAAAATAAGCCAAAAACTATGTATTTCATAGAAAACCAATACCCTGTAAGTATCATAATTTAATAAAGCTGACTAGAGAAAAGAAGCACCTCTCTAAGTACTGCCCGTCATTTGCAAATAAATGGCTTCAGAAGAAACAAGGGAAACAGCACAAAACAAAAACAGCACAAAAAGATGACCAACAATGCAAAAACAGTGTTGGAAAATCTCAGTTACATGATAATTGTACTCTGAATATGTATTATTAAAGCAACATAAGACATTCTTAGGGTTTAATTTTAGCAAAATAGGACTTTGTTTTCAACTACCAGCAAATCAAGCATTTGAAACAGATTAGCCTTTTAAATTTTATCTCTGTTTTGATGTAAAGACAGAACACAAAACAACACCCGTCTCTTTTATCTTCCCATTTGTGTGTTTTATTTCAAAAACAAATCTTATAACAATTTTATTACAGGTAAGAGATATAAGATGCCTTACTTTTTGTGTGAATCTAGCTCCTTTACTGGGTGAGGAGGTAACTTGCCAATAGCTGGTTTCTCAATATAGAGGGAAATAAACAAATGTTCAATAATGTGGGAAAAAGAAATCAGTAGTTACATAATAATCTTAAAATGGGACGTGTTAAAATTCTTAGTACCTTGAGGGAGCATAAAGTATGAATCAAGTAGCTTTATGCTTTTGTAATATGGAAAAACAAAGAGAATGTGTGATAAAGGAAGAATAAAGTTCTGCATTATTTTTATGATGTCAGAATGTTCCTTCTTGTTACTTTGGACCTCTTTCAAAGCTCTAAGGGAACATTATAAGTAACAATTCAAAGAAGTTAAGGTGGGGAAAATCATCTTGAAACTCAAAAAAGCTACCACTATCTGCTGAACGCTCTGAATTTATTAATACCCTTAAGTAAAATAAGAATCCTAGAAGATTTAAATTTATTCATTCAGCAAATATTTTGGTGTCATTAACCATTAGATGTTAATAGCACCCTTTCATAATTGAATAGAAGCCTACCCTCATGGAGTTTAAAGATTTTTTTGGATTGACAGAATGAAACAAATGATCACGTAGGTAATTTAATATTAAAAAAATTGTGATTTTTGTGAAAAACACAAGTCGCAGAAACTAATCTTGACTGAAGAGACAGGATTTAATATCAGGCAAAGGGGATAGGGATGAGGAAAATCAGAGTAGTCAGAATATACTTTTCAATAAAGGAAAAACCTATGCGCAGACTCTGTTTGTAAGGAGCTTGTGTTTGGAACATTGGGAGAATCTTAGGAGATCAGAAACACAATGTGGGGTGGGGTGGGGAGGGAGTAGGCATTAAAAGATTTTAATCTTTTTTAACGTTAATTTATTTTTGAGAGAGACAGAAACAGTGTGAGTGGGGGAGGGACACAGAAAGAAAGGGAGACACAGATTCCAATGCAGTCTCCAGGCTCTGAGCTGTCAGCACAGGGCCTGATGCAGACTCAAACCCAGGAACTGGGAGATCATGACCTGAGCAGAAGTCGGCCGCTTAACCAACTGAGCCACCCAGGCACCCTGGCATTAGTAGCTTTTAAACAGTATCTGAGAGAGGGATGGGAAAAAAATGAATGAAATCATGAACTCAATGAAATAAAAATGTGTCAATGAAATAAGAATATATATGTATATATGTGTGTGTGTGTATGTATATGACATATATATAATAACATATAAATATATTAATAGCTTTAAAGTTTCAGGAAATAAAAAAATCTCAAGCAGTCAGGCAGGAAGAAAAAAAACAGATTACTTAACTAGGAAGAAAAATAAAATTGTAAAAATAACTTTAAATGTTCATGTTCTGTAGAACCACTTTTTAAAGAACTATTCTAGAAATCAGAAAGATTAAGCCTTTATCCAAGGGACATGTCATCAGAGAAATGCGCCTGGCTTTATCCAAAAAAATTTGGGAAAGGACAGTGCATGACATCTCATAAATCTGAGCAGAAGAAATAAATTCTTTAAGTCTGTGTGAGAAGATTTTTTGAGCCAACATTTTAGTTAGATTATCTTCTTATTTATGGGACGCGCAATTCAGGCCAAATTCTGACATTCAACACTTACAGAAAGTCTCCATGGGAGATAAGAAGGTGCTCTCTATTTGTAACTGGAGCAGAATTTGGCAGAAATGCTTTGTGAATAAGTCTGTAAATCCAAAGAAAGTTAAGGGCTGTGCTCACAAAACATGAGGTTGCCTATCTGCCCGTCTGTGCGTCGGGCGGATCTTATTCCCATTCTATTAAAATCAATAGCACCTAGTAAAATTGCTTACTTTCTAAAATGTTTACAAATGCTCAATACATAAAAATTTACTCAAAGAGAACACTTTAGGCAAATGTTATATGAATCAACATGTGTTTCAATCTATGAAGAAAACAGGGAAGGGCAATAAGTAAAAAAGTTACTTATTCTGCTCCATCTTCTTGAGCTGTGAATTTGATTCAATTGGTGGCTTTTCTTTCTTTTTTCCCCCCATCCCAAACTCATGGGAGTATTCTCTAAACTTCTGTGGTTGCTCTTCCCCTGCTCTTTATAAATTCTTTATTGTGGATATCGTTATGGCTTCCACCATTACCGTTATACACACATGAGCGCACACACACACACACACACACACACACACACACACACACACGGAGACCCATTTGAGTCTTTTACCACCAAAATAAACTCCACATTGCCACAACTTAGTTCACTTTTTTGTTTTCCCTATCGCTCCCTGCCCCAAATCAACTACCTTCCATACATATGCTATTAGAAAATTATCTATTTCAATATTTTAAAAATGATTATACTTAAAACAAATTTGAAACATTTTCTTATCCTTCTTTGCTAAGAGGAGTCAAGTTAAATAAACAAAGTCATGATTTAACTTGATTTTTTTCTTTATTCTGCTCTCTCTTCCCACCATTCTGCATTAACCTCCCATGAGATCCTTTTTGCTATAAAAGTAATTTTATGGCTTTCAGTCTCCAGAAATTCCAATGGCTCTCAAAAGGATGGACACACTGTCTAATGCACCATGTTCATTTCTCTGCACCTGAAGCTGAGTAGAGTCTACTCTACTCTACCAAGCACGAGGTCCAAATTCCTCACCTGGCCTTCCTCTGCTGTCCCATCTCACCTCTCCAATCCCAATGCTTCCACTATGCCTTGGCAAGTAGACTCCTCTTTGTTCCCTAAGTTTTTATGACATTCACGTTGTGAGAGTTCTATGAAAGAGGCAAGCTGCTTAGCATTGGGCTTATCACATAAGAAGCATTTAATTAAGTCTAGTCCATATTTCTTCTTAGTACAAAAAAGGACTTCAGATGTGGTAGGCTTGTTTTTCCACTGATTTTGTTGCCTGAGGTCATGTATGTTATTTTCTCAACACATTGCTTTAGTGAGCAAATAATAGAAATCTATTTGTTTTCAATATCTTGCCTTATAAACGGTTCTGACTAGCTGGATTTAAATATGATTCACTTTAGGATCATCTAGAATCTGAAAAGTTAAAGACTGAAGGGAGGTGACTTTTAATGTCCCAAAGAAATAAAGAAATAAACTTAAGTATATAGACATATATACACATATACATATATATACACATATACACATTGCATATTATATATCACCATTTAATTATACAAGCCCATTTAAGATTTTTCCTTTTTCAATTCACTTATTATTTTCTGTTTTTAAAAAGCAAATGTATTTCATTCAAAAATTCAATACACAGTTTCACTAAAATACAGTAGAAAATGGGATTTATCTTCTCTAGAGATTGTAAATCATGCTCATGTCCACCCTAGAATATTTTGATTTATAACTGAATTCAGAGAAAAACATTATAAATATACAGTAAGTAATGAGGAAGAATCTAAGCAGAAATCATAAAACTCTAAACCCCTGAAAGACTAATGACTATCCAAGGCATTCAGAGTAGATAAATGTAATAATACAATTATATCGATGGGGCTTTAAAGCACAGCTCTTTGTGGACCATAAACTTTAAGAATGAAAGAAAAACATAGCAAAAATATTGCATCAATAATGAATGATGAGAACCGAAAGGCACCAGAGGATTGCATTCATAGTGCCATTAGTATGCAAGTCAGCTTCCTAAACCAAGAATAGAATAAAATAGGAACCATAGGCAAAATTTTTGTGAGTGCTACAAAATATAAATGATTTTCTGCATTTATTTCATTTGAGGTATGTAAGTAATTTTATTTCTTTGAGTAAAGTTATGAAATAAGGCCAGCAGCAAGTTACAAGCAATATATATGTATATAGTATTTTATCAAGCTATTGTCATCACTTTCTATATATTGTGTTGGTATCACATTTCCCATTATTAAATAAAACAGTAGCAAAATGAATGGATTTTATAGGTGCATAGATTTCAGTTTGAAAAAGTGGTATTATGCAGTGATGGCTAGCTAGAACTGAGGGAAAATAGTAAACAAATGATCTGTTAGTGACATGTTGTATCTTCCATACCTGGTTTCATTTTGAGACAGCTTGGTAGACTGAAAGAATTACGCAATTAGGTTCAGAAGAGAAGTATGTCCTAATTCAATCTTTGTTCTTTATTGTGTGATCTTGGCATCATCATTTTCCCTTCCTAGGATTCAGTTTCTTTATTCATAAGATGAATCCATTAGAATGGACGGTCCTAGGATTCTCTGCTATATAGACTGTCTCATTTTGATGGGGAGAGTATGTGACAGAAGTTTTTAATAATAGAATGTTCTTTCTGGAGGATAATTACGATTTCAAATCTTGGGTGCTTAGCGAAGGAGACCTACAGAGATTTTTGTTATCATTGTTTTGTACATGTGATTAAAAAAAAAGATGAACTTCATGAAAACACTGTAGAATCAGAACATTTTACATAAAGAAATCCAGATTTTATAGTTCTTTGAATCACTATATCTGGAAATGCTGAACGCATAGTCCATCACTACAACTCTCAGCTTTTGGTGATGGAAGATAGATTTTCCCTACAAAATATAATAATATATACCTAGCAAGGTCACTGTGTAAAAAGAAATAAGCACGTGAATTACTTAACACAGTATCTAGCATATATGGGTTTAGTAAATAGCAACAACTTCTTCTTCCCATCATTTCCATGAGTTAATAAATAATAAGAAAGCATAAAAACATTTGGAATTTAGTCTTCCCAGTCTTCCATTTCTTTGTAAGTATTATAGTTTTGGTTATAGAAGCAAGAATGTTTACAGAACACAAATGTGATTTGCTGAAAATTTATCTTTTATTCTGATCAATCAGTAACATTGAAGTAGAAATCCAATCATCAGGATTATGTTGATAACTGAACAAGAGGTATATACATCACAACCTTTGCAAAGTCACTAGAGGAAATGTGATACTAGGATATATTTTATGAAGAGAAGATAACTTTTCAGCAGAAGATGGCAGGAAATGATCTCTTCTCAGGCAATGATTCCACGGGGTAACATGTCCCAATGCCTTGAAGATGTCTTTCTGGTTTGTGATGTACAACGTCTTTCACATGATCCAATTAAAAACACAGAAGGAGGAATCCTCTGGAGTTCAGATATAGGAGAACAAATTCACAGCTACTCAACTCCTCCAAAAGAACACAAACCAGGAAACACCTTTTATATACTTCATAAAGTGAAAAATTTGAAATGGTAAAGGGTAGGGAGTCAAAAGAACCTTAGAAGAGTTTCTAATACCTGAGGACTTTTATTTCTTTGGACCATATATCTTTCCTGCCTCTTGCTCTTCTCTGTCTAATTTGCATTTTGTGGTAAAGGTTCTGAGCACCTAGCTCTTGCTCCTCATCCTTCATCATCTAAGTACCTGTACGTTCTGGAACACTTCTTTCCTGAAATACCTTTCTTTGCATTGGACCCCCTCCATTGCACCACATTATGATAAGCTGAAGGAATTCAGGTGCTCCTGTTACACTGGCCAAATGAATAGCTTAAAGGAAATCACACGCCACTAATTGCCATATGCTGTGTTTTAGTTCACTAAGTTACGGCCTAACAGTTCATACCACGAAATCTCTCGAGTCTCAATTGCCTGAGGTTGCTTGGCACGAACAAAAAGGAAATGAAAGCTTGAAATACCCCCTGAAAAACTCTCAATCCAACATTTTTCTAATAACCCCATACCCTTATACTTAGTCACACCATTAAATATTTATTTTCATCTCTTCCAGCCTTTAATTGTCAGCTGCTTCTTTTTATTCTTTTTCTTCCCCCCATTTGGTTTTCTGAAGATACGGTAATTTATTAGAAAATAATGGGATAAATAAAGCAACTTCTCACACATGGAGCATTTTGAGAAACAGAGGCACACATTAGTTTAATTTGACCTTCAAAAGTCCTTTATGACTAAAAGAAGGGTCACGTGGTATCATTACATTCACTTACAAAAGATTTCCTTCGCTACATATTAATGACACCTGTTACAAGATTTTTTAAATCAGTTTTAAAAATTCAAATGTGCTATTATGAAAAGCTTCTATTTAGTGTTATCACTATAATGTAAATTTCACAAGCACAGAAACCTTATATGTTTGTTTGTTTGCTACGATGTTCCTTTAAGAATGCTTTAGTACATTCCCCCAAATTATTGAATGAATAGTGAATATATAAATCTTTCCAGCCTTGACACTCTATTATATGTTGGATACTCTCTCTAACAATGATCATAAAAGACTGATTTTGTTCTGTTTTTGCATTCACTAGTCAAGTTGCAGTGAGTAAAGATGCTATTCTGATAACCTTTGGTAAATTGACTTACAGAAGAAAAAATTAACCTCCTGTATTAGTTTCATGTGGCTGCTCTACTAAACCAGGGGTCTAACAACAGAAATTTCTGCTGTCACAGTTCTGGAGCCCAGAAGTCTGATAGTAAGGTGTCAATAGGGCTATGCTCCTCTCACTAAAGGCTCCAGGGAGAATCCTTTCTTGCTTCTTCCAGCTTCCAGTGGATCCAGGTGTTCCTTGGCTAGTGGCTGCTTTTCTCCAGTCTCTGCCTCCATCTTCACATGGCCTTCTCTTCTCCCTGTATGTGTTTCCTCTTTGTGTCTCTGATAAGAACACTTATTATTGGATTTAAGGTTCACTTGGGGATTTAAGAATGATCTCACCCTTGAGATCCTTAATTACTTCTGCAAAGACCCTTCTTCCAAATAAGGCCACATGCACGAGTTCCAAGCTTAAAGATGCGGACATTTTTGGGGAGTGGGCAGAGCGTGCCATTCAACACATTATACTACCCTAATATAAGGAATAGAAAGCTGTGCTTCAGGGGCACCTGGGTGGCTCAGTCGGTTAAGCGTCCGACTTCAGCTCAGGTCATGGTCTCACAGTTTTTGAGTTTGAGCCCTGCATCAGGCTCCCTGCTAACATCTCAGAGACTGGAGCCTGCTTCAGATTCTGTGTCTCCCTCTGTCTCTGACATTCACACTCTGTCTCTGTCTGTCTCTCTCTCTCAAGAATAAATAAACATTAATTTTTTTTTCTAAAAAAGAGAAGAAAGCTGTGCTTCAGCTGAAGAGGCAGTAAGCTTAAAATAGCTGATGGACTTCTAGGACTCTGATGGAATTTTAAAACTTCGTCAAGATTGTCCCAGAGCTAACCTAAAGTTGGTTAGAGGATACAGAGCCTAGGAGCTGAGTCTCTGGCTTACCTTACCTCCATGCCCACATCAAACACATCTCATCTGTCAGCTTTTCTTACTTTGGCTTTCTTTCAAATCTTGTTTGCAAGGTTCCAGTCCACAGATATTTTGAAAACTAACCAGCAGAAATAGTCTTATGGAGACAGAGTTGATATCCTTCCTTTTTTGTCCAGGACCATGCCCGTGACAGATGACTTGTCAACACGGAAGTATTCAGGGGCTTCTTTGCTTTCCTTGAAGTAAAACAGATAAAGATGTTTAAGTACATTGGCATACCCTAAGATTGATCAAGATCCCTAGGGATTTGTAGATCTGTACTTCTACGGAGTCTGGAAATTGTTTTTTCAGCTTCACTTCCCTTAGACTCTTCAGTGCTAAAGAAAAAAAAAAAACTTTATGAAAAAATATACAGTGGTGAAGGTCTTAGCCTTCAATTTTAAAGCGTTATGAGGAGATAGGACTTCTAAATGGCCCTTTAGATGCCTTCATCATCATTTAATGGCAGCAATGGTATCAGTTTCCCATATGAAACATGCTCTCTCACTAACAGTGCCCAAAGCAGCCAAGAAAATTATTGGAAGGTTTTGGCAAAATTCAGAAGGGTCTTTATTAATGATTATTTCACTTTTTTTTTGGTAACTTAAAAAAATCAACTCACTTGACCACAAAGTTCTCTAAACTCTGAATGGACCCACTTAAACCATACTCATCGCATTAAATGACCAGGGTACATAGAAATAACAAGTATCCACAAAGATATCCCTGAGTTATAATTATCTGGGCATTTCTCACTAAAGAATTCTAGAACATTGACTTCATTCTCTTCACTAGAACATGTTTTCATGAATGATAACCGTTGCTCATTTCTTTGTTGGTGCAGACTATACATGTAAGGTCCTTCAAGTTTCCGTCCCTTGTGTCAAACAAATTAGCTTCTTTTTTCAGCTTCCTTATATGCATCTCCTATTTGAGGTATCAAAACCCTGAAAGTCTTATCTTTTGACTAACATTCCTCTTTCTAACGGGACAATATACACCATAAGATCAAAGTGGGAGTTGTTAGCGTATTGTTTAATTTTGGTATAGATATATGCGGACACTTTGTCTATTGTTCAAGAAGCTCCAAACCAGAAAAAAAAATATAACATGTACATGTAGGTGAGTGAAAATAAAGATATGTAAGTATACTGTGTTACATGCAGGTATAGAAGACCTCAAGCTCAGAGGAAGAACAAAGGCATTTGATTCTTACAATTAGAAAACCATTTTTCTTCTTCTTTTCTGATACCAGGAAACAATAAAAGAGGAAAAGAAGGACAGACAGCTTTCGTGTCCAGAATTACTGGAAAATTGTTGGCTGACTAACCCACAAACTATGAAACAAAGCTATCTTAGATAGTAAAATTTAGACCAGATTGAGAGAGAATTGTGAGAGGCGACCATATAATTGTGCTAAGTGAAGACTTCTGCAAAGCTGAGGATCCAAAAGACAATAAATTATTGTCATGCTATAAGTGAATAAGCAAGTGGACAAGTAAGTCAGAAAAAATAAATAAATGGTAACTGAACTTTGCGTGTGGGGGAAGCAAAGTAAGAACACAGAGTCAGTGGATTTCAGGGAAAAGGCCAGGAAAATGTAACCCTGACTTGGCAGGGCAGTGGGAAATGGTCTTATCAATTGGAGACACTCAATAAAGAGATTGGAATTTTACAAGCAATTTAAATAACGTGAGAGAGATCTGAAGATTCTTTCCCCACCAAACCATGCACAAACACACATGTACCTACGCAGTCATGATAGCTTAGTCACCAAAAATATATGTAATTCAAATTAATGTATACATGTGTATAAAAATTATATTTTTATGAGACATTATTAAAATTGTCATTCAGATAAAAGAGTCGTGTGCTTGGATTACAAAAGATTCTCTCCTTTCCTCTTCCTGACATCCAGTACACGGAACAAAAATGACTGAACTTGACTAATACTGGCCATAGAGGATTTTCCATGCTAAACAAGCTTTTGACAAATAGCATGTCTTTCAAGGTAGATAAATCTAGACCCGGTGTTAGCACGCACTAAAAACAGCAGCCCATCTTTATCTTTGATGGTTCCTATATTCCGCAGGAAAATGTTCGTTTTCAGTTGAATGCATTTAAATGATAAATAAGTAGCTGTGAACTGAATCCTAGAAGAAAAGAGAAACAAAAAACAATCACTCTTAATTTTTTGATGTGACATATTAAAGATTTTCTTGAACTTTAAAACGATACATGGCATATGCTTTATAAGATTTAACTGTGGAGACCAAGTTCTTAGTAAATAAAAATGAAAAAGAAAAGAAAACAATGGGAAGAAGATGGTTTCTAATCAGTGGACTTTCTACTTGGAGTAACGCAGAGTTGAAAGGTATGTTAAAGGTTATCGAAGTGCCTGATGCTGAATTTCTCTCTTGAAAATCCTAAGAATTAATTACCTAGTGTCATGAAATACCTAGTGATCATCTGCAATCTGGGCCCTACGTGTCATACAATAGAAACATGCACAAGTAGCCTGTGTTTTATAGACTATATGTGTTACTAGAGGCTATCAAATATAGAAATTCTGAAGACATTAATAAAGTTGAGGAATTAGAGTTTGTCATTTACTTGCTATTTTTTTTTAATTTACCTAGCCTACCTCAATATATCAATTTATACATTGCAATATTATAAAAGCTTATTACACTTTTAGTGAATAGAATTCCTGTCACGGATGATAACAGATCTATGGTGTCATTTGTATAGCTATTCAAGTGGAATTGGAAAAAGAGAAGATGGAGATTCATTTAGTGAAAAAAGAGAGAACACCCCAGGTGGCTAGTGATATTGGTGAGGAGGGGGGGAGAGAAAATAGTGAAATAATTACATAATTTTATCAACTACTAATTTTGGAGTGAATGACAGTAGGCTTTTCAACATAACTTTTTAATCTCTCTGGTCTCAGTTTCCTTATTTATAAAATGAGAATAATCAGAGTTTTTTTATTGTTCTTATTACCAACTCAATTACATAGCCCCCCCCCCAAATATTTCATGTCTTACTGATATTAAGCACTTGATAAGAATAACTTAAATATTATTATCACCATTATCACCATCGTCACTCCTGAGAATCTCTAAATCTTATCTCTCACTTAAAAAACAGTACATATATCCTGAGAACCATCAAAAGGTTAATTTATTCAGTCCAGCTATCCCCAGCTTTTCCTGAGATACTCAACATGGAACGACCATCTATTGAAAATAGTAGATTAATTTTAAAAGCTCAAGAAAAAGAACACAGAAATTTCATTTTTTTTTATTTTGCCCTAAATCCTTGCTATTCCCCCAAAGAAGTCTTCTAAAAATAAAATCTGCTTTTCTACTTATTTGCTTCTCCCTTTCATTGATTCTGATCAAAATGAATATACCGTTTTGTTCTTTTTCAAGAATCTATTAAAATGCCCAGCACTTCATAAGTTCATGAAAATATATTAACTGATCAGAAAGGGTGCCTTTTAAATTTTCCCATAAAAACGCAATTGGAAAAAGTTGATCCTTTCTATAGGCCAGTGGATTTGACCTTGCTTACTTTATAGGACATGTAAGAGCCCCATATCCTATACCTATTCTTTCACAACACTCCCAGGAAACAAGCAACAATTACTGAAATCATGTGCAGATGCATTTTACCCATTAAAAGAAGAAGAAAAAGAAGAAAAAAAAGCTTTTATTTTTTCAGCCCCATTCTCCAAAATATTTAGTCATAGGTTTGTAGTTTTCTGACAAAAGTTCAAAGTCATTGCTTCAAAATGACGACATAGTAGACCTGGCCAAGTGTGTAGAGCATTTTGAGTCTTCTTCCAGGTAACCTTTGGTAACCTCTGCCTGAGGTCCTGGCTCGGAGTCCCAGACAGGATTTTCACTAGTAAAATGAGTCAGTGTGGCTTTCCTGCTCCCCCCCCTTACGAGTCAGGGACAATTAGACAAGAACTAAAATGCATACTCATGAGGAAGAGCCCCTGGAATAGGCTGCTCTTAGACCTGGTGTTTCTTCCATTGGAAGCTTGTTCCAGGGGATCCCAGTAGGGTGCAGTTCTGCTGGTATTTTTCCAGAGGAATATTCTGGCAGTTCTCTGTGAGCTCTCCTTTTTAAAACCTCTTCTAAAGCTTTGGATTACAAAAAGCAGATCATTCAATTAGATAAGAATAATCTTCAATACCCATGAATCCAGATTTTTATCAAAGTGAATCCACTCAGGCTAAAGGGTAGGCCTCATCGTTTCATTTTGCAAGCGCTGGAACCTCTTGACAGGGAAAGAAAGCAATTAATACAATCGAACATTGACTAGATTCAGACTTTCATTTTTTCACTTACTGAAGAGCCTGTCTTGAATTATCCTGTCTCTGTCTGTCTCTCTTCATTTCCTGGAGGTCTATCTTTGACCTGATGTTTGAGGTTAGGAAGTGATGAAGGAAGAAGGGTGTTCTTGGCTTTTTGACCCACCCCAAAACCAGGATTGGCTTCTTTATGTAGCTTATATGAATTAGGGTTTTGACATTCTAACCACAGAAAGAGTCTTTTTTCCATATTTTCTATAAATAATCTGAAACAACTTAAAATTTCTCAGAAACACAAAAGCATGAAATAAAATATTTACTTTGGAAATCTTCTTTGTTCATTTATTTAGGTAACTGTGAACCACATTGTTGCTTCACAGTTATACACTGCAGACAAAAAAAAAACCCACTGCATATTTGATATACAGTAAGTGATAGCTGGAGTTGAACCTCATCGAATCATACATAAGTTAAAAAACGTAAATAGGAATTTACTAAAACTGAGGAGTGGAAAAGGAAAAAAATGAGTTCAGAGAGCAGCACATGGCTAGAAGTCCCAAATATCCAGGCTTTTCAAGTGCCTGTAAATGAAAACACTGCCACTGCTATTGTGTCTGAATACTAAGCTTATTACATTTCATTTTAATATCACTGGCCTGTTGCATGGCTAAGGCTATATCTCCGTATGCAGCAAATTATCAGGAGAAAACAATGTACTGAGGACAGAAAGCTAAGAAGCCAGTGCTTAGAGAAGCAGGAAAGAACTGATTCTTTCTGAGCCTGGCGTTTTAGTATAAGAAGGAAAGAAGACAGAGACAGAGATAAGAGATAAAGAGGAGTGAAAGAGAGATAAGTTATCTTGGACCCTTGCTACTCAGAATAGAAGTTCATGATGTAATAATATCTTCTTATAATTGCAGAATCTCGGGCCCTAAGCCCTAACCATTCTAAACCTGCATATTAGAAGATCCATAAGTGATTTACATGAACATTAAAATTGAGGAGCATTGTAAGAGAAAAACAAGTCAGCTATATTCTATTGTAAAATTAGTTGTGTGGTACTCTATGATCCTTTTCTCAAGTTTTAATTTTTTGAGATTTAAAAAAAAATTTTTTTTGATTTACATTTTATAACATTATCTCAAATCTTTTACAGAGAATGAAGGAAACATTCCCTGTCCAAGGGGAACACAAAGCAACTCCCTCAGGTTACGGCAGTGAAACAGCAGTAGATAATGGAGGTGGTTCACGAGCCCAGTAGAACTCTGACAATGAAAGAGGAAGTTCTAAGGTTTGGCTATGCTACACATGGAGATTGTGTTGAATATTGAAGTAAAGCATAGTGAGGTCCAGGAGTGTTCAGACTTTGAGTAATCAAACACACATAAAATCAAGATTCCAGAACGCCAATTTACTTGTTCTTTTACAGTGAGAAATAAAGCTATCATCTTCAAGTAATCAACATCAGTGTAGTTAAAACTGAAGCCAATTTGTAATTTTGAAAATGGTTTGTAAATACCAGATCCCGCCCCCCCTCCCCCCCTCCCCCCTCCCCCCGCCAAGGGAAAGCAGACAACATTGCAATTAGATAATTGAAGGAAATTCCTTTCATTTGGATAGATTTTGACTACAGGGCCAGAGAATACTAAAGACCAGTCTTGTCTAACTCTTACCTTGTTTGGACTACTGTATTTCCAAAGGACAGTCCTGTGAGCGCATCCATTTTTGTATCTTTTTCCCCTTTACCACCAGGCTATGTGATCTTTTGTTGATGTCTCATTTTACTTCCTCTGCAGATGTTAATATAATTTTCTAGGCTTTCTCTCAAAATAAATAAATAAACAGGGGCCTCTGGGTGGTTCAGTCGATTGAGTGTCCGACTTCGGTTCAGGTCATGATCTCACAGCATGTGAGTTCAAGCGCCTCATCAGGCTCTGTTCTGACAGCTCAGAGCCTGGAGTCTGCTTTGGACTCTGTGTCTTCCTTTCTCTCTCTGCCCCTCCTCTGCTCATGCGCTGTCCCTCCCTCTCTCTCAAAGATAAATAATAAAACATTAAAAATATAAATAAACAAAAAAAGAGAAAAAAAGCTATACTTACTAATTTACAAGTTGTTTGAGGATGCTGCTTTTAGGTAAAGCCAACTTTTCCAACTAAAACTGACAGTTCAGTTTAACTGTCAGAGGACTAATTTATTTGAGGTTCTTAGAAGATTCTTCATTCTGAGGCCCTCAAATAGTAATGACAAGTATATGGTCATTTTACGTCATCAGAAAATTTCAAACCTGTATCTATTTCACCTTTTCTCAAATGTTCATATATTACACATACCTGATAAAATTTTATCTACCTATGTATTCAGATACTGTTTTAAGTAACCACTATATGTTAGACCCTTTTCAGATGCAGTTTTTAAAAGATTTTTGCTAAAGTTCATATATTCAGTTATCTTGTGTTGCTTTTAGTGAATTTCATTAACCAAATCTTTTTTGAGGGTCTATCGTATGTCAGAAACTATCCTATGCACCAAAAAATCAATGATGACTAAAACAAGGTGTTGGCAATAAGAATTTAGTGTGTGATCCAATTGTCACTTACAGCATATTCAAGTGGAGAGAAATCTCTCCAAAACACAACTCTGTAAAAACTTTGGTTTCATCTAATTCTAGTCAGACAATTCTTGCAAATAATGAAGTAAAGTTGTAGCCGATTTCAATATATGTATTTAGCAATATCTGAAGACCTACAAGTAAACTTTAAAAAAAATTTGTTAGAAACGATAGGCCAACAACCTACAAAAAGAAGTGCATTCAGTTTCCTGTACACATTATAAAAGATAACTGGTAGATTATAAACACGTGGTCCTTTGTGTTTGTTTGTTTGTTTGTTTTTAAGTTTATTTATTATTTTGAGAGAGAGTGCAAGCAGGGGAGGGGCATAGAGAGAGAAGGAGAAGATCGCAAGTAGGCTCCGCACTGACAGTTTGGAGCCCACTCGGGGCTCGAACTCATGAACTGGGAGATCACGACCTGAGCAGACACCAAGAGTTGGGCACTTAGCTGACTGAACTACCCAGGTGCCTCTATAAACACGTGATTCTAATAAAAATAGATGACTCGGGGCGCCTGGGTGGCTCGGTCGGTTAAGCGTCCGACTTCGGCTCAGGTCATGATCTCACGGTCCGTGAGTTCGAGCCCCGCATCGGGCTCTGTGCTGACCGCTCAGAGCCTGGAGCCTGTTTCAGATTCTGTGTCTCCCTCTCTCTCTGCCCCTCCCCTGTTCATGCTCTCTCTCTGTCTCAAAAGTAAATAAATGTTAAAAAAAATTAAAAAACAAAAATAGATGACTCTGGCGACAACCCGTGGCCGGTATAACCAAGGGTAGGTTGTGTCGTAGTCCGGGCCCTCATCTCTGCCTCCTCTTTTTCAACCCCAGATATCCCTGCTGAATTATTGCTTTTTTCAAGTGGTCAGGGCGAGGCTGGGAGAGGACTGTAAAATTGGTATGAAGAGTCATAACTTGCTTGGAAGCCCGGTTAAAGTGGATTTTTACTTTGAGGAGAGTTTATATGCCAGCATATATCCTAATCAACCTTACTGATACAGTTTCTCCACTCTCCCTCCAGCTTCTCTCTGGAAGGCACTTAGGACAGGCTCAGGTTAATTACATCAGGTCTAATATTCCCAGGGCAACCCAATGTTATACAGAAGACATACAATAGAAATCCAATTACAGTTTAGCATTCCATTTGATTTACTTATTTTTAAATTCTGGCAGATGTTAAATAGGTTCAATAAACTCAGCAATAATTTAAATTCTCCATATTATATTTAAAATAGTTCTGAGGAACTAAGTAAAATGTCAATTTCCCCTGATTTGTTACTACATTGCATATTGTTTTCTATGAGACTATTAATTTTCCTGCCTCACAGCCGCTGTCCTCATCAGTTCACATTTATGTCCCCTAATTCCTTCAGATGCAGCTCTGAATGGGCTGAAGCTCCCACTGACATGCCCAAAGGCATCAAGAGAGCCAGATCCTGACAGGAAGCCAGGAAGATGGACCAGCCATCCATTTGTTAATGTGTCACACTCGAATTACACATGGCTGGCTGCAAAATTAAATTGCTCTTTCAGGATATCAGCGGAGACATAGATACAGCATTATAGCTCTGTGTTCCTATTGTTTTCGGATCAGAAAATGCTTTACTTGTGTACCCTTGCTAAATTGTGTTCACTGAAAGTGCAGATTAAAAAGGGTATTGATTGCAGCTTTCCCCAGGCCTGGAGTGGTTCTGTGATTTCAGAATTGAACACTTAGAAGGAAAAAGTGTGTGTTTCCAGCCTTGGCACCTGGAAAATTCCGGAAACCTTTAAACACAAGGACTGATAATGAGATGATGTCGTTAAACTTCCTGGTAGTGATCTGGGCAGCTGTGTCCTTTTTGCCCTTCCCACTCGAAAGTACTGCATTCAGGCTCAGAAATTTTTCCGCATGTAATACTCATGACCTGCAAACACAGTTGCGTCCAGAACGATGGCTGCTCTGTACACAGTGTGATCAAGAGATGCAAGACGGCATCCTAACAGCCAGCACACATCACTAGCAACAGATAAACACTGATAACTTCCACGAGTCAAACTTTCTCGACATGCGGCACATACAGATGAAGACGCCACCCCTTGCAAGTGATTTCAATTATGCTTGAATCAAGGTCGAAACAAATTATTTAAGAGGGTGGAAATAAATAAAGACCACCCGAAGGAGAACAAACAGAAGCTGTTTATTCAAAGCTTACTAGAGCAAGGGAGTCAGTCCCCATGACTTGTGTTTGGCAGACTCCATGGCAGGCAGTGGAGCGAGGACGCTTTACAGTCAAGGGGGGGCAGGAGAGGCTTCAGGTGGCTCTGGTTGGAGGATATTGGCATCGGGAAGCGGCGGTGGGCGAACTAGAAACCGTGCATCCTATGCGAGGGGCTAGGAGAGTATTTGGCTTTCTCTGCTTCTTCCTGAGTCAAAAGCAGGGGCAACAAGAGTAGGCAAGTTGGCAGTCACTGAACAACTCCTGTGTGTTCTTAGCCAGCTGCTGCAGAGGAGGCTGTGGTTTGGCTTTCTGCACTGGTTCCTTGCAAAGGTTTTGGGTCAGAATTCTAATGTCACATATGATATCTGACGAATGTCCATTTGTATATTCAGACTCTTAAGAGTGTTGTTTTTTTCTAATGTTTTTTTTTTTAATTAATTTTTTTGAGAGAGCACAGATGGGGGAGGGGCAGAGAGAGAGGGTCAGAGGATCTGAGGCAGACTCTGTGCTGACAGCAGCAAGCCCAGTGTGGGGCTTGAACTCACAAACTGCAAGATCATGACCTGAGCTGAAGTCGGATGCTCAACCGAATGAGCCACCCAGGTGCCCAAGAGTGTTTTTAAAAATAGTCATATAAGGAGTTAAATTCAAGCAGGTAAATCACTGCAATGAAAGCAGCTCTGGTAATTCTGCTTATTGGAAGATGGTGGGTAAAAACATAACATTATACACTTCTTTCTAGGGTTCAGGATCACTAGCCCGAGAAGCTAATGGTATGAATGTATTGAAAATGAGCAAGGTGCTCATAGCCTCCTTGGCTTCCACTTAGAGGCCAGCAGTCAAAACAGCTCTGAAAATAAACGAAGTGAACTTGGATTGTGAGAAACTACACCCACGAGGTTCAATGGCTATAAGAGCCAGATGATGTCGTAGGTCACGAAGAACCTATCTATTGTACAAAGGACTACCAGAGTTAAGAGAAGGCGGGGATCAGTCATGGAAGGCTTTCATGGAGAATGTGTGGGTGAAAACAAGGCCATCCACAATGGGACTTGGGTGGACAGATTCTGCTATGGCAGAGTAAAGGCAGAAAGAGTGAAATGAAAGAAAGAAAGTTGCAGAGGATATCATGAAGATTATGGAATGCTATGCTCTTTACAGAAAACAAAAAAGGAAATAAGTGAAATTGATTGAGGAAAATGTTATATCCAAATTTAGGGGAGTCTCTTGGAGGTGACAGAGTAGGATATTGAAAAGGGATTATGGAGCGCCTGCGTGGCCCAGTCAGTTAAGCATCTGACTTTGGCTCAGGTCATGATCTCAGTTTGTGAGTTTGAGCCCCACATCTGGATCTGTGCTGATAGCGGGGAGTCTGCTTTGGATTCTCTGTCTCTCTCTTTCTGTTCCTACCCAGCTCGTTCTCTCTCTCTCTCTCTTTCTCTTTCTCTCTCTCCCTCTCTCTCTCTTAAAAATAAATGAATAAACATCAAAAAAAAAAAAAAAAAAGAATTACCCGTAGGTGACTGGATATCTTCTACTGCATTTTAAAATGGAAAATCCTGGCAAGTATATATTTGAAATACTCCCCAGGAAAGTGATATTTTGAAGTTGTAAATACATTCCCCTTAAAGGAAAGATTACATATAAAAAAAAGTACAGACCTGGGGTGCCTGGGTGGCTCAGTCGGTTGGGCAGCCGACCTCAGCTCAGGTCATGATCTCCCCGATCCGTGAGTTCGAGCCCCGCGTCGGGCTCTGTGCTGACAGCTCAGAGTCTGGAGCCTGTTTCAGATTCTGTGTCTCCCTCTCTCTGACCCTCCCCCATTCATTCTCTGTCTCTCTCTGTCTCAAAAATAAATGTTAAAAAAAAAAAATTAAAAAAAAAAAGTACAGACCTCTTGAAACATGAGTAATGGCCACACCCAATGAAAGGGAAAATAGAGGATTCAGAGTGGTAGGATTCGAAATCCACATATTACAGGGCCAGAGAATCTTGGGAAAGAAAGTCCATAGAGACGGTGGGGTTGGGGGACATGTCGTATGTTATGAAGTAATCAGGAAGAAGAAACACTATGGAAGACACTGTATGAAATGTTCTGATGTAATATTTCGAAATCCTTCCTTAGCTGATAAACTAAAAATACTACATTTTAAACACAAATGAATTTTAAGAGTATCAGCGCAAAGTTTGCAGCTTTGGCTATTATAAAAATTGAATACACGGTAAAAGAGGACTGACTGTGTCTGTTTGGAAGCCTGCAAGCTAAATTATTTATACATAATTAAAAGGAACAAATCAACTGAAGAAGTCACCATTCACACATCCCTAATAAATAACTGGTTATGTGGGAATATAGGAAAATATAAATACAAATGATTTCCAACCAGTAGCAATTGACTGCAATCTTTTTTTTTAATGCATAATTACTGATATCAGAGGCAGTTTGTGTAAATTTTACTGAAACACACTGAGTTGGGAAGAATTATGAAATGTACAACACAGGATAAGTATCCTTGAGAGAATTGTTGGCACGTTTTTTCCAAGAATGAATCTTCTCACACCTTTTAAAAAAGGAACCGTCCTGTAAGCATTGAAATTCAGGCAATTATTTTGTTAGGGCCAAGCTGTTTTTTATTTTCTTTCTCTCACCAAAGTATATGCAATAAGAGATTAGGAAGGACTTTAAAACAAGTTCCCCTTCCAACCTATTCCAGGTATTTTTTTTCTTCATCATTTTTTTTTCACTGATAAGTACACGGATTGCACTGAAAATACTAAATGTGATGACTACACGAGAAACGATATACTCCTATTCTTTTGGTGGGTGTGAAAACTAGTGGACAATAACCAAAAGGTCTCACAATTTTAAATATGCATACTTATGACTTAGTATTACACTGTTAAGAATTTGTGCAAAATGGTGAATGTGAATTGTCTATGCAAAGTGACTATTGCAGACAACTTAAGCATCTAGTAAAAGAACAGCCAAATACATTATGGAATAACTATGTTACGCAGTAGTTCTCAGTTATCTAAAAGAATAAGCCATTAGAAAAAAAAATAAAAGTATGAGCCCAGCACCCGCCTGCCAACCTCCGCTGAACTCCCGAGATCTCAAGATCTCGCGATGTGAGGCCTCTGGGAAGAGTGGTTTCTCCCAAGATCCAGCAGATCCGGCTTTCTCCAGGCAGAGTCGTCTCTCCTGCAGCACCTGCTACTCGCTGCTGTTTCAGCTGTCCTCTGAGCCACCCCGGTGCTTAGCAAATCCCAGCCCTACCGCTTCCTGCCCCAGGTAAAAGATACCAGCTGAAAAAGTATGTGCAGTATGATGTCATTTTCAGTAAATTATTTTTATACATGTGCATAGAAAGTTGGGGAAAAAAAGTCTTGGAAAGATACATATCTAAATGTTAGTGATCATTTCTTTAGGAGTTATTTAAGAAGGATGGTAGAGACAATGTTTGGGCACGTTTCAATCATTCCCAAATGTGTATTAATTTGATTATTTATATTTTTATATATAGAATTTCTATTTTATATACAGAATTTATGTATAAAATATATAGAGAGAAGATTTCTGTTTTTATTTTATCTTTTTTTCTCTATTTACAATTCTTTTTTGAGATAAATGTGTATATATTATTAAAGTGCTGTTGGGGAGGGAGAATTCTTTCTCTACCCTCAAGTTCTTCCAGCTGGAAGATATGAGACAGATTAACAAGAGAAAACAACCAAGTTTTATTTGCACACAAAGGCTCAGTAATGAAATTGAGACCTCCCCCCACCCCCAAAGAAATGACCTAGGCAGGCAGTTGCTATATATTTTAAACAGAGACGGTAGATTTATGATGAATTTTTAGGAGAAGGCAAATGTGTTTGGGGGCATTAATTAGTCAAGCATTCTAAGTGGAATTTGGGCTGAGGTAGTAGATTAGTAAAAAGGTATCAAGGTTTCTTTCTATAGCTTTCTCGACTCTAAAGTCCCTATTTCTGGTGAGAAGGATGTGTTCTGACTTCTCAGAATCGGGAGGGTATATTTTTCATATGGGAGATTTGTTTCCTGGTTTCAGGGAGACGGGAGGGTCTGGGGGGGTCTTTGCACCACCTGTTTCCCAAATAGCTTCAATTCAAAATAACCGGTACGCCGTTGTGGTATGTTTAGGGGTGGCCTGCCCTGGGTCCTACAGTACAGAAATCTTAAGTTTTGAGTTATAGGAGTTTTGACGAATGTATACACCCAGGTGAACCACACCTTTGTCAAGATAAGGAGCATTTCCCTCACCCTCCCTTACCCCTTATCAAACAGTTTTCACCTGGTTGAGGCAACCATTGTTCTCTTTGCAGTAAAAGTTAATATTGCCTGTTCTAGAAATTCCTGTAAAGAGAATCATACGGTATCAATATGTGTTCAATTTCTTGAACTCAGCATAGTGTCTGAGATTCTTCTATCTTGTTGCATGTATCAGCAATACATTTTTGATTGCTAAGCGGTGCATGATCATATGAATACTGGTTTCCCCCATTATTCAAAAGTGGAGCATTTCTGTGAGACCTTCCCTAAGTGGAAATGGTGTAAGGTGAAGAAGCAATAACCATTATTCTTATTTTTTTTAATGTTGATTTTTTGGGAGGGGAGGGGCAGAGAGAGAGAGAGGGAGACAGAGAATCTGAAGCGGGCCCTGGGCTGGCAGCAGACAGCCTGACACTAGGCTTGAACTCACAAACCATGAAATCATGACCTGAGCCAAAGTCAGATGCTTAACCAACCGAGCCGCCCAGGCGCCCCACAAGAACTATTATTTTTTATGGAAAAATTTTCCGGCATTGCCAGACCACAAACATAACCTCTCAGGTTTTTCTGATGCCTCAGGACATGTGTGGATAATAGATGCACAAAATCAAGATAAAGCACTAATGCTCACACATTTCAAAGCTAAGGAGGCTTTACGCTCAGATGTCTAGTGTAGATCTTGCCACTTGCACTGCTGGGAGGGAGCACATGCTGCTTCTGCAGTGACTCCTTGAAAAAACAAATGTTGAATGCTATTTTTGCTTTTCGCCTTTTTTCATAAAAGCAAACATCCTCTTTGGATTTCATCCAATTAGCAAAAGCAGGTACTAATGTAGGTCTCTTGTAAAAGAAGAGTGGCATAAGGCAAACTTTAAAAAAGCAGGAGAGACCTATATACCTGGATTTATATACCCTGCTGATAGACATTCAGGTTGTTTCCAATTTTTGACTACTGAATAAAGCTGCTTTTAATAGTCTTACATAAGCCATTTTTGGACATATATTTTTATTTCTCCGAGGCAAATACTTCAGGCATATTTCTCTTCAGGAATTTTTTTCCCCCTTAGTAGAACTACTGGCTCATAAAGTAGCTGTATGTTTAATATTAGAAATAAATGATACACAGATCTCCAGAATAGTTTTAAGATTTTACACTTCAAATGTCAGGGTTTTAGAGGGCTGCAGTTGTTCATATATTTACGAATATCTGATATTAACGATTTATTAGCGTTAGCCTTTCCAGTGGTCTTAATTTGCATTTTCTTTATGGTTAATGATGCTTTGTAATTTTTCATGTGCTTATAGGCCACCCTTAAGTCTTCCTTGTGCAGTGTGTGTTTGTTTTAGTTTTAGAAATTTAGTTATATTTTGGATACAAGTCTTTTGTTACATCTATATTTGCAAATACAGTAGCATATTGGATTGTGAGTAACTTGTGGGAATGTTCTGCAAGAAGAGCAGATATTTCTAATAAATTTAAACTTGATAAATGAGTGATGTCTTGCAATATGAGTAGCACGTGATGCCTAATGTCACATGATCACAACTGAGCCAGTGGTTCTTGAAATTCGCTTTGATACACAAATGCTTTGGAGTACAAGCATGTTTCTGGAATGAATTATGCTCACAAACCAAGGTTTGCAAGGTTTTCTTATGATGTGATTTACCAATTTATGCTTCTTAGCAGTGTTTTTTGATAAAAAAAAAAGTTTGCTCTTCATGAAATCTATTTTCACTTTTTTCCTTTTAAATTTATTGTTTTTTGTAAACTAAGAAATACTTGTCTGTTTGCATGCCACAAAGTATTTCCACTGTTTTCTTCTAAAAGCTTTATAGCTTTAGCTTTAATTTTAGGGCATGATTCATTTGAGTTAATTTTTCTGTGTGATGTGAGGTAAGCGTCAAACCTCTTTTCAAAACTATTGATATCCAGCATCATTTGTTGAGAATATTCTCCATTATTGAGTAGAGGAATTGACCCTCTATTTCTTAATATATTTTCTTATCTGTATGTCAATCTCATACTGTCTTTGGCTTTATATTAAACCTTAAAGTCTGGTATATTTATCTTCCAATTTATTATTTGTTTCCATTTTAAAATTGTTTTGGCTATGAGAGGATTTTTTTTTAATTTTTTTTTCAACGTTTATTTATTTTTGGGACAGAGAGAGACAGAGCATGAACGGGGGAGGAGCAGAGAGAGAGGGAGACACATAATGGGAAACAGGCTCCAGGCTCTGAGCCATCAGCCCAGAGCCCGACGTGGGGCTCGAACTCACGGACCGCGAGATCGTGACCTGGCTGAAGTCGGACGCTTAACCGACTGCGCCACCCAGGCGCCCCAATGAGAGGATTTTTGAAATTCCATTTATATTTTAGGAATAGCTTGTGGGACGCCTGGGTGGTTCAGTCAGTTTAAGTGTCCAGCTCTTCGTTTTGGCTCAGATCATGATCTTACGGTTTGTTAGAGCCCCTCATTGGGCTCTGAACTGACAATGTGGACCCTGCTTGGGATTCTCTCTTTGTCCCTCTCCTTCTGCCCCTCCCCTGCTCGCTCTCTCTGTCTCTCTCAAGAATAAATAAATAAAAACTAAAAAAAAACTTAAAAGAGAAATAGCTTGTAAATTTCTATTTTTAATATACATGTGATTATGACTGGGATTACACTGAAACTACAGCTTTATTTGGCAACAGTTGTCAGTTTAACAGTCTTGAGTCTTCTAACTTATAAACTTGGGTCTCTGTCATTTTACCTAATCTACATTAATTTATCTAAGCAAAGCATCATTGTTTACAGTGCAGTCATATTAGATAGCCTTGGTTAAAATTACTCTCAAAAATTTTAAAGTTTTTCTGTCTGTTATAAATATGTTTTTTTTCCTGAATTTCACTTTCCATTTACTATATATATATATAGTATATATAGTATATATATATATATATAGAATGGGCTTTTGTTTATTGGCTTTATATTCACTATTCAAATACCTAGTGCTATATTCCAAGCACATAGCTAGCATCTATACCTCTTAGATTTGTGTTGTTTATAGCACTAGGGATTTCACATATATACTGCTATAACTTGTGATGCATTTTTTCTTGTGGTTTTGATTAAAAAGTTGAGATGCTGTTCTATTCCAGGCTTCCCAGTTTTAGTAATTGTGGTTAAGAACCTAGCAGTTCTTCTAGGTTGGGCTACCTGTGTATATAGATGCATTTATATCTATGTGGGTATATATGCATTTATATGTATAACATATATATGTACATATATTCATATACACATATTCATATATACATTCGTATAATATAGTTGTTATATATACAGTTTAGTACATATGGCTATATATCCTTATACATATAGATACATACACATAAATCATAACTACCAATTAATTGGTAACCGTGCTTATGGCTCTAGGAAGACTGCTTAACTTCTCTGTATTTCACTTATACACAAATAAAATAACTCTGATCTGTACTGAGAAGGTGAGATTAACAAAGATAATTAAATTTGTTAGGGAGAATTTGAACTAAATTTTTATGTTTCTATACCAGTTGATATTTAAATAAAATTCCTTGCTATTCCCCAAAGTGTGGCATTATTTTGCTATTTATTTTTTTCTAAAATACTACAGTGGAAAGTATATTGAAAATCATGTGCCTGACCTTTATTAAGAATTATTTTTAAAGCCAGGAAGATTAGAATTGCATATCGTTTTGGCCTGGAATGCAGCTTTAGTGTTTTATATTGTTGTTATTTTATGTAAATACCTTTGATGGTAGGGAGTCTTAGAAGATTTTGATATGATTAGCTCCAAGATTGTTTTCATAATGAAACAGAAATGTGAAGTCAAGGGCTAAAATCCTGGTATAAGGTTTTTCTGCTTTTGTTTTCTTTTTTTAAATTTTATTAAGAGGATTTTTGCTTTTCCAAATACTCTTGATGCCTAAGTCTGTCAGTTCACCTTCATAATATTCTAAGACCACATAATTATAAATGGGAAAAGTTCTTATCTGAACAGCTTTCTGATCATCGCTTGTTTACTGTATGGGTAGCCATTCTGAATAATGTAATGAATACTATATTTCCTACTCCACTCCTCTTTCATTCATGCTGTGATGATCCCCAAAGAAAGTAAAAATGCACTGATGTAATTACAGGTTCAGGGTGATATCTATAGGAGTTTAATGCAGTTTCTTATGTTTCTAAGGATATAAGCCTCTCAGTTAATCACAGTTTGAATTATCCAACTGGTTATTTTTATTTCTCCCTATGCATTGAAGGTTCTTTTCCTCCTTTATTAGTTTTGGAAATAGGAAATATGCTACCTGAAAATCTTACCTCTTGACTCTAAAGGTATATCCCATTCTTTCCCTGGTATAAAATTCTGGTATACTTTTGTGAAAAATAAGGTAGCTCTTTTTAATATTTGGCTCAGTAATCAAGACCGAAACATACACCTAGATATTTGTGAAATTTATAAGTCATGACTCAATTTTTAAAAAATTAATGCCATTGTTAATATTAAACACTTTGGAACCAAAATAATGTTATCCCTGTGTCATTTCTTGCACATTGAACCTAGTATGGTAATGAATAGGTAGTAAATACAGACCGGAAAATGACAATGATGTAATGTCACTTTAAGTCCACCTTTTAATATGGTTGGCCTTTCTGGGTCTTTCTGTTCTGGTTTATGTACTTTTGCTCTGTATCTCATCTGGAATGTTGGGGTGCCTGAGTGCCTCAGTTAAGTATCCAGCATTGGTTCTGGTCATGACCTTGCGGTTCATGAGTTCAAGCCCCACACATCAGGCTCTCTGCTGTCAGTGCAGAGCCTGCTTCAGATCCTTGGTCTGTCTGTCTGTCTGTCTGTCTCTCTCTCTCTCTCTCTCTCTCTCTCTCAAAAATAAACATTTAAAAATTGTTAAAAAAAATAAAGCTTCATTGGGATGTTTGTAACTAAGTTTGAATTTATTTAGTGTTTCATAGACCAAGTCAGCTTGCCCTGGCAGTTGTTACTACCCTCCCTCCATAACATATTATGTTTTTATTTTTGCTTTGAACAGTCAACTATTTTTTAAAGATTAAAAATTAGAAAATAGGTCTTTTTCATTCACGGAAATACTAGCCATTTATATGGCTATTCATTTTTGTGAGCAGATCTAAATTTCCATCTGGTATCATGTCATTTCTGCCTGAAGAACTAACTTTAACATGTCTTGGAGTACAGGTCTGGTGGCAATAAATTCTCTCAGCTACTGATTTGCAGAGTTTTTATTTTGCTTTTGTCTTAAAAGGTATGTGTGCTGGGTATAGTAGTTTATGGTGGCCAGTGTTTGGTTTGGGTTTGGATTTTACAATACTTAAACACATTGCTATAGTTTTTTTCTTTTGAATCTTGCAAAGTTTCTGATAAGTGGGCTATAATTTTAATTTTTTTTCTCTGTACATAAATTGTCTTTTTTCTCTGGCTGTTTTAATGATGTTTCTTCCATATCATTTGGTTTTGTCAATTTGGTTACAGGTTGCCTTGTCTTTATTTGGGGTGTGTACTTGAGCTGCTTTGTTCTGTGGATTTGTAGTTACTCTAACATTTAGAAAAGTTTTGGCTGTTGTTTCTCCACATGTTTTTTGTTCTGTCTCTTTTCTTTCTGGCCTCCGAAATATTAGATTTTTTTATATCGTTTCACAGATCACTGCTGTTCTGTTTACTTATTTCAGCCGTTTATTTACTCTGTGGTTTTTATTTTAGATGGTTTATAGTAATATATTTTCAACTCCACTGATCTTTTCTTCTGCAGTAAATCTAATTTGTTGTTATGCCATCTACTACCCTTTTCATTTTACATACTGTATTTTTCTTCATAGAATCTAATTTTTGTCATATATCATTTTCATGTTTTTCTCTTTCTTGAATACATGCAGTATATTTATAATAGCTATTTAAGGTCATTTCTGTCACATGGGGTCTGTTTCTATTGATTGAATTGTATTGTTTTTCCTCCTTCTTGATAGTTTTTTACTGGATTGAAGACATTGTGAATTTTACATGTGTTTTCTGGCTTCTGTGGGATGCTTTTTACCTAGGGTTGAATTTGGCATACAGGTTAATTACTTAGACTCAGTTTGCTCCTTTCAAGACTAGTGTTAAGCTTTTTAAAAGAGAGATCAGAGTATCCTTTCGTCTAGGACTAATTTAATTTCACTCCTAAGGTGATATCCTTTTAGGGACTCTTCCCAGTGCTCTGTATACTACAACTCTTTTCTCTTTGGGTAGTGAGAGCTTAAACTATTGCTAGTGCACTTGAATTACTGTTTATTTGTTTTGTTTTGGGACTACTACTTTTCAGGTTCTTTATCTAGCCTCAGACAGTTCTTTCCATGTAGGCACTGATTATTATTTAGCCAAAGGTTGGAGGGAACTCTACTGTAGATCTGCAGAACTCTCTCGCTTTTCTGTACCTCTCCCCTGTCTGATACTCTGCCTCCCAACTGCTAGTTTCCTTGGTTTCCCTGACTTTCAGCTTCCTCACCTCAGCAAAACTGTTAGTCTCGGTTGGGATCTCCCTCTCTTCACTGTGGCGACACAATTGCTTCAACACAATAAGCAGGTCAAGTTGAGCTTACCTCCTTTGTTTCCTGTTATCTAATGTCTGAAAACATTATATATACACACACACACACACACACACACACACACACACACACACACATAGTGTCTGTCCACTCTGTCATTTCTGGAGCAGATATTCTCCAACAACATTTAAAAATATGTAATCAGAGTCCAAACAGGGCTCTTATTTAAATTACTTCTGTGCTATTTTCATTCAGTTCCATAAACCTGGAAATATGCTGGGCTGCTGTGTAATGACCAGGTGTCTCTGCTAGATCCTTTGTGTAACTGTGTATAGAAGCCTTGCCCTCACCTGTCAGCTTGGTAGATTCAGAAAATTTGTTGAGGGAGATTTCTTAAAAACATTCTCTTTAAAAACATTCTAACATTAAAAAAAATGATAAAACACTAAAAATAAATTCTAAAACCTCATAATCCTATGTTTTAGTACTCCATGATTGCCCAATGCCAATGCTAGTTGTCTGGTTCCTTGGAGGAGATAGGTTCAGAATTGTTTCCCCACAGCGAACAGAAAACTGTATCTAGGCCTGAGTCTGCAGTGATCGTTTTTGAAATCTTTGGTGCCTCAGGAAACAAGATGTGAACCGTTGGTCCCAGAGAGCCTCAAAAACAATGAGTAGCACCAAAGTATGCATAATGCTCTGTGGTTAAAAAAATTGTGATGGGGCGCCTGGGTGGCGCAGTCGGTTAAGCGTCCGACTTCAGCCAGGTCACGATCTCGCGGTCCGTGAGTTCGAGCCCCGCGTCGGGCTCTGGGCTGATGGCTCAGAGCCTGGAGCCTGTTTCTGATTCTGTGTCTCCCTCTCTCTCTGCCCCTCCCCCGTTCATGCTCTGTCTCTCTCTGTCCCAAAAATAAATAAACGTTGAAAAAAAAAATTAAAAAAAAAATTAAAAAAAATAAATAAAATAAAAAAAATTGTGATGGAAAGATCATATAGTGGTTAAGGACAGAGGCCTTTCTAAAAACTGTAATTAATATCCTGGCTCTTCTGTAGTTTTTATAAATCTCTAAGTCTTATTTATGGTGCTTTGCAAGTCAGATTGTCAGAAGACTTACATAAAGTAATTGGTTCATATTGTGCTTAGTACAGTACCAGTCACTACTAGTTCAATGAGTAGAGGTCTTGTGAATAGAAATCATTGTTGTCATTGTCATTGTCATTATCATAATCATTGTCAAATGCTGAATAGGTTAAGTCACTATTTATTAAATGCTCACTATGTCTACCATTGCAAGAAGACAATAGATTAAGTTGATTGAGTTAGGATCCAAATCATAAAATATGAAGTTTAATGTCTATACATATATAAGCATGCACATATGGCTTAGTAATTTTTTTTTGAAATGGTAAAAGAAAATCATAGTAAGCTATTAAAGATAACTTGTTTGAAAATTTCAGTAAGGGATATCATAGATCAGTGATAATTCTTTAGCTAAAATTTATTTTGAGGATTTTATCTATGAGTATCATCTCCCTAAATAAAGATACTTTATTTAAAAGTCCATAAAAACAGGTTTTGAAACTCTGCAAAGAGGGGCGCCTGGGTGGCTCAGTCGGTTGAGCGTCCGACTTCGGCTCAGGTCACGATCTTGCGGTCCGTGAGTTCAAGCCTCACATCGGGCTCTGGGCTGATGGCTCAGAGCCTGGAGCCTGCTTCAGATTCTGTGTCTCCCTCTCTCTCTGCCCCTCCCCCGTTCATGCTTTGCCTCTCTCTGTCTCAAAAATAAATAAACGTTAAAAAAATTAAAAAAAAATAGAAATTCTGCAAAGAGAGGAACATTCCCCGTCGCTCCTTCTTCCTGAACGATAAGTGGGGAGTACAACACCCATGAAGGTGGCAAATCTGTTGAGAAGAACAACCAGGCCACGTGACTTGAATTCCTCTCCCTGTGCCCAGAAAAACAAGTGAACAAGTGTGATTGATAAGACTAATTTTGTCATCGTCTGTGTTTGTTGTGTTTGAATCACAGCTACTTCTTCCCTAGGTATGGAGGAATACATTCTTTTGCTCAAATTGTCTTT
The DNA here is from genome assembly GCF_018350175.1 of Felis catus. Taxonomy (NCBI): domain Eukaryota; kingdom Metazoa; phylum Chordata; class Mammalia; order Carnivora; family Felidae; genus Felis; species Felis catus. Next base: position 82,586,062 of record NC_058372.1, read on the forward strand.
CCCAGTTCTCTACCGACAACTTCTCCTGGGGCTCCTATTCTAATAGTTATAACCTATTACTTTAGTTCATACTTCTCTTGCTTTTCTCCCTTCATGATGCCTGTGGAAGAGTGAAACTTGAGATGAGCTAAACTTTATTCCTTTCTGACAAAATTGTTAACATTATGCTACTCATTATAAAAATAATTAGACACCAAGATTAATTATACTCTTACTTCTGCCTTCTAATTGATGCTAGAGCTTAATCAAGGCCTTATATGGTATCAAAAATATAATGTATTGTTTGTGTACCTGAACATCTTTAAGCACCATTCCTATTTTTTGTCCTGCAAAGGTGATCGGGAGAATCTTCTATAGGTTAATTTTCTAAATGAGTCCCCTATGTGAGGGAATATCCTTGTTGGGTTAGAAAAAGAAGTCACCTGAATATCCATTTACTTCCTTTAGTGACTTTCTTCCTTTTCTTTGTCCCTCAGAGCCCAGAACCCATTTCCCCCTTTTTTATTACTCTCAAATACCATCCTTTTGGGCCTCCTATCCTATCCTTCCTCCTTAATGGAGCGCTGTTACTGTTCAGAGCTGCTGATCATGAGACAAGATGAGAGGATCTTCTTAGATGACCTGCCTCCCAGACTGTACCTGCATTATAATGCAGTGAGAATACTTAAATATTCTCTTCAGACTTATTCACTAAGTCCAAATATCTCCCCATTCTGACTTTTCCTGAAGCAAAACTACATGATGCATATTGTGGTGGAGTTTTATAACTTGTGTCTTTACTTTGGTCTTGAAATTAGTCTAGACCTTCAAGTTGTTAACAAACTTTTAACACATATAAATTGCAATAAACTACTAACAGAAAACAACTTGCACTTGTTCAGAATTTTGATGACTAGCAGGTCACTGCTAAATGCACACTTAAGGCAAGACTTACGTAGGAAGTCTTGCAGAGGAATATATTGATTTTTATATTAACAATATTGTGTTTCACAAAATTTTTAAGAAAATGAGAAATATCAAAGAAGAAATTGACAAGAAATTCACAGGACCTGAGTAAAGATGATTTGAGAGAGCATCTTACTGTGCTCTTGGACACCTTAATTCAAGTATTACTGGCCCTATTACATACTTTTATCACTATATGAATTTAACTTATTTATTTTCTTATTTGTATATTTTCTGCTTTTGACTATAAAATATAAACTTTGTGAAAATAGTACTTCACCTATTTTGTTTACTCATCATCTAGCATGTAAACTAGGTAATCAATTTAAAAAGAAGTGTTGACTACTTTTCAAAGATATATGCACCCTTATGTTTATGGCAGCATTATTTATAGTAGCCAAGATATGGAAACAATCTAAGTGTCCACTAGTAGGCAAATTGGTAAGGAAGATGTGCTATATATCTACACTGGAATATTGTACAGCCATAAAAACGAAGGAGATCTTGCCCTTTGCAGCATGGATGGACCTAGAGGATACTATGCTAAGTAAAATAAGTCAGGCTGAGAAAGACAAATACCATATGATTACACTCATGCGTAACCTAAAAAACAAAGCAAAAACAAACAAACAAAAACTAAAAGCAGAATCAGACCCATAAATACAGAGAACAAACTGATGGTTGTCAGAAGGAAGTGTGGATATGGTCAAAATAGATGAAGGGATGTGGGAGATACAGGTTTCCATTTGTAGAATGATGAAGTCATAGGAATAAAAGGCATAGCATAGAGAATATATTCAGTGGTATTATAATAGTGATGCATGATGACAGATGGTAGCTATACTTGTGAGCACAGCATAACACACAGAGAAGTTGAATCACTATGTTGTACACCTGAAAGTAATACAACATTGTGTGTCAAATATACTCGAAACATATATATTATGAGCATTAAATGAAGAAAACAGGAGTGTTGAAAATTGAATCTATAATAAGGGTTCTTATAATCCAATGAATAAGAACAATGCAGGAAAATAAAATCATGAAGCAGAAACTTCAATATAAATAAATACAACTAGCTAATAAGTAACTTACCTTTTTTTAATAACTAGTCACAAATACACGTTAAAAATTGTAAGGCATAACACTGGCTTCCATTATTTAGTAAATAATTTAGAAGACAAAAATTATCAAAATAATTTTTATAATTAAAATTATCAAAATAATGTAAATAGTTTTTGTCCTTTTACCCAGAACTCTATTTCTAATGAAGAAGAAATGTAAAAAGAAAAAAAGTATGTACAAAAATAATATGCAATATTCTTTGATAACAAGAGTTAGAAAAACAACCTAAACGTCTAGCTATAGGACATTTGTTAAATAAGTTATGCTATCTCCATAATAATAATACTATGCAAACTATTAAAAATCATGTCCTCAGAGAATATGGAAAAATTTTGAAAAATTCACAGAATGTTGATTTAGAAATGCAGAATATAAAATTGTCTATATAGTATTACCTTAATTTGTATTATGTATTTGTAAGGATTTGCAAATATGCACACATACATGTAAAAAAAAATCATTGAGGAAACAACTGTCTTTGAATGATGTAAATTTTATTTCCCTTATACTTTTTGGTATTTTCTGTGTTCTCCACTGAGAGATGCACAACTTTAATAATTTAAAAAGTCAATAGGGGCACCTGGGTGGCTCAGTTGGTTAAGCGTCCAACTTTGGCTCAGGTCATGGTCTCACGGTTCGTGGGTTCAAGGCCCGCATTGGGCTCTGTGCTGACAACTCAGAGCCTAGAGCCTGTTTTGGATTCTGTGTCCCTCTCTTGCTCTGCCCCTGCCCTGCCCTGCCCATGCTTTCTCTCTCTCTCTCTCCCCCTCTCTCTCCCCCTCTCAAGAATAAATAAACATTAACAAATTAAAAAGTCAATAATATTTTTTTTTAATTTTTTTTTCAACGTTTATTTATTTTGGGGACAGAGAGAGACAGAGCATGAACGGGGGAGGGGCAGAGAGAGAGGGAGACACACAATCGGAAACAGGCTCCAGGCTCAGAGCCATCAGCCCAGAGCCCGACGCGGAGCTCGAACTCAAGGACCGCGAGATCGTGACCTGGCTGAAGTCGGACGCTTAACCGACTGCGCCACCCAGGCACCCCAAAAAGTCAATAATATTGTTAAAATTCAGAATCAACAACTGGTGATATGGGGAAATTGAAGTATTAATACTAGGAATATTAGTTTGAATAAAGAACCACCTACATTTTATTCTAAATGTGTGTATGTGTGTGTTTGAGTGTGTGTGTGTACTAAAGAATGGCCTAAGACCATTTTTGGAAGGAGGAGGAGACTTCAAATCATGAGAGCAAATGCTCTAAATATTTTCAACATTCTCACTGTACCTTGTTAAAGGTCTAGTGTTATTAGATTTGTGAAAACAACTATGATGCCCTTGGGGGAAAAAACAGAATTTTGAAAGGAATTATATATCTATGTTATTGCAGTCTTCTGTATCATACCATATTATTGGCTAGCGTTCACAGAGTTAAACACACACAAACAAGCAAACATACCAGAAACTAATCCATCAATATGCAAGAAATCAAGGACACCATCTTGTTACCAGGAGGGGAAAAAATGACACACAGAAAATTCCCTGTGTACAATCACGCATGTTATAAATTCTCCACAAATGATGAAGGTTACTTTTCACAAACTGAAGCTAAAGTCATAGCATCCACAAGACTCAGGTTAAATATAAGCACAAAACGGTATACTTGTTGTAAATAGAGCAATCAAGCAGGTAGCAGTGCAAATTATGCATAAGAACTACTTCAATCAAGTGAGGCAGAAGGTGAAAAAAATCACCAACCCTGATCATCTTTAGACCCTAGGAGACAGCAAGTTAAAAGAAGATAGAAACAAACGTGGCAGGATCATTTTGACAAATCAATTATTAATGAATGAAGCAAATAACCTTATGTAAATATTTATCAAATGGATAGCTTTCCTAGGGGTTAGGTCATCATCTTTAGTGTTAGTATTACCACAGTCTGTACTCCCCGCGTAGGCAGAAGGGTAGCCATGTGAATTCTTTACGTAAATATCAATGTGGTGGTGGTAGAATTGCCATATTTAACTACTAGTAACATGTAATCTGGAATCCCTAGGTGGGAGGCGAAGAGAAGGGGAAAAAAGAGCGTTGGGGAATTGCAGCACAAGATGGTTATAGACATGGCTGCTTGTATAAAGACCCCAATCCTTTGCACGTAGACCTGTAAATGGAAGTTGCCCTCTGCGACAACAGACTTCTGACCACCACTCTTACTGTTATGATGACTGCCTTTCCAAGGTTGAGCTGTACAGTTTTTCCTTTTCCTCAAATTCACTTACATCTGTCACTGAGAACAACTAAAAAACTTCGGGGGCAGAAGTTTTGGTCTGGAAAGAGAGGATATCTATGTTCAGGAACACTCGTAGCTAGTAAGTCCTGCCTCCAGCAAAGATCCTAAGGGCGGCACGATCATGCTAATACCAAGCTCTCAATTTGGGCATGAGATGCAGAGGTAGTGGGAGAAGAGTGTTGGGAGCAGAAGACACCTGATCCCATCACTTATGTAATTGGGATTTTTCTGCCAAGTGGATCACAATTTTTTTCTTTCTGTACCTTCTGTACATTCTCAGATGTATTTTAATTCTAGGTTTTACCCAGCCCCTTTTCTTCCAAAACATAACCTTCAATAAATAGTCCTCTAATTGCTAACTATATGTTTGAGAATCTCCCTTCAGTAAGTGTTCCAGTTGCCTTCAAATCTCATACTCTCCTTACTAATTTGGTGAGAACAACATTGTTTTCTCCTGTACCATGCAAAATTAAAGTAGCCATATTTCTAATTAGCTACTGAAGATGAGAAAAGTACCAAATTAGTGAGAAAATTAAAGTTTATGAAGCCTAATCAAGCATTTTTTAATTAGGGAATTCAAATCTACATAAAGTACAGTAAGAAAAAAATAGGCAAAACAACATAATAGCAAGAATCATTCACCAATACTTACTATTAGGTTCCAGGAATGTTCTGGATACTGGGAGAAAATGTTTTATGTGTTTTTATAAAACACAGCCCTTGTCCTAACAGACCTTGCAGTCAAGTGGGGAGACGGACTTGTAAAATCCAATTATGGTGAAAGCTAGTAAAGGAATAGGAAGGAGATGAGAAACTGAATTCCAGTGAGGGTGGGGGGGGGGGGCCTTAAAGAGGAGCTGTCAGCAAAACAGGGAAACATTCCAGGCAAGGAGAATAATGTTAAAAATATTTATAGTGGAATTGAAACCATTATTCAGTTCTTAAATATCATCTCTCTATTTTGATTTTTTTTCTTACTAAATGCTAAGGTTATTACTTATTTACATTCCGGCATAAAGTGATATTTAGATAGCTTCCAAAAAATGACAATAGAGTCCCTATTAGAATGTCATTAAATTTTATTACCAGGAAATGGAGGTTAAGGAAGAGAGCAGAGGATTGGGGACATCATGATGAAGAAGTATAATTTATACAATATTTTCCAGGCAAATTCATCTGTGATTAAGATTCAACTGCCCAGTAGCTTCAGCTTTTTGGCCTCAGGACTTTTCACTTTCTGCCCTTCCAAGCTCAGCTAAGACCCAGGTGCTTCAAAGTTTAATTTGATTTTCTGCGAGGTAGGTTTCTCATCTCAAGAACCTTCTTCTACTAAGCCAAGTCCACATCCACACATTTTTTAGTTGATTCTTACTAGATTGGGGACCAAGTGATGAAGACAAAGTTTATATTCCCATACCTTTTCCTTTCTCAAGATGACAACTCCTAGCCCCCTCAGATGATCTGTGCCCTTTAGGTTTAAGGCATATGTTTCCTCTCCATAGGGTTTTCTAAAATAATCTTTCCCTTCCATAATGGGATGGAGATTTTATTCCCAGCTGACAGCCTCTTCTGCACACAGAACACGCAAGACCAGGTGGTCTGGACATAGGAAATCTTCCAGTGCTCTGCTAATTTATACCATGTGTCTGAGTCACCCATATGAGACTCCCGTTCTTAGCTCTAGCTATTCTTTTGTCTGTCATTCAGGAAGACCTTTGGGTGTCACTAAACTCAGTTTTGTAGCTCTGCTCTCCAAGAGGACAGGTGAAAGGAAGAAAGAGACAGGGTGGGGGTGGGGGATACTTTTCAAGTGGTAAAGAGCGGGTGATAGATGCCTTTCTTCTTGATCACACAATTACTAATCCTATAATGTTCGGATATAATACAAAAAGGTAAAATACTGACTGTGTTTGTGATGTTCATGCTTGTTTGTATTTTCAGAGTATAAATTATACAGAACATAAGAATAACAAGCAAATTCTAAAAAGCACTTGGATCATAACGTATTCCTTGATTCATAAAATAATGTCTTTGGTACCTCCTGATATGAAACCATGTTATGTTAAAAGTCATAGGGACTGTATCAACAGTGTTTCTTTTCTGTTTTAATGATAAAATTGGAGAAGGCCAGGATGATGATTTATTAGCAATGGTGAACTAAATATGATAAAATGATTGAACCTATGGTACATTTACAAAACTGTAAACAGTTTATGATAATTTCCGTTAGTAGTTCATTCAAGGTATGTTCATGAATATGTAGTTTCTTATTGTTGATTAAACCCTAAAGGCCAAATAAATACCAAGCATGGGATAACTAGAGAGAAAATGTTCCAGTGCTTCAGTTTGATAAATTTTGAATTAATTTATTTTGGTCTTCACTAAAATTTGGCAAGTTTGTATTTTAAAGGCATACTGTTTTATCAGAGATTTATTTTCTAAAAAGCAAAGGATAGATTCAGTAGAAGCCATCTAGATTACCAAAACCAAAAGACTGTCTTTAAGTGTAAAAGACAAAAGATACATTTTCAATGAATAAAGATTTAATTTTCACTTTTTGCTGACTTAGCATGATTGATGGCAGATGGTTGACTGATAAAATCTGAAATCCTGAGTAGCTATTCAATTAAAAAAAATGTTTTTATTTATTTTGAGACAGAGACAGAGCATGAGCAGGGGAGGGGCGGACGGAGAGGGAAACACAGAATCCGAAGCAGGCTCTAGGCTCTGAGCTGTCAGCAAAGAGCCTGATGCAGGGCTCGAACTCACAAACTGTGGGATCATGACCTGAGCTGAAGTCAGATGCTTAACCGACTGAGCCACCCAGATGCCCCTTTACTCATTTTTTTAAAACAGATACATAGTACTCCCCCGCACAAATGTACCAAAGTGTTTAGCCCATCCTTTACCCATGTTTCCTATATTTGTTATTTATTTTTAGCTGTTACAAACAGATCTAACCTGAACCTTTTTATGCATACCTATTGCTTGTGTGTATAAAAATTTTTAGGGTGGTTTGTTAGAAGTATTACTATATCTAAAGACATCTAGTAAAATGTCTTTTTTTTTTGCTATGTGTAAAAAAGGTTCACATTTTTTACAAATTTTACCAAATCAATAATAAACATTGCAACCCGTTTTAGCCAGTAGTATCCCTGCACCTGTCTCTTTACTGAGGTGATATTAAGGAAAGCAGTTGAGTGGGGATGGGAAGCATAAACAGGAAAAGGGAAGAAAAAAAGAGTGAACAATAAAAACAGGACAGAATAAAATTGAAGCAGTGGGGAAAATTAGGGTAGGCAATGTGTACCATACCATGAGTTGAGATCCCAAATCCATAACTCGTGCTTCCATCCTTTTTGTGAGTTTCAGACACACTATCTGCATGTTTAGTGTATGCAATTTATGTGACTTTCTCCTTCACAGCGCAAGTGGAATATGTAAAACAAAGTGAAAATCACCACTTTCCACTTCCAGCTGTTTATTTCATCCTAACAAATGGCGTCACCATCCTCCTCAAACATCAGGACAGAAACCTAGATTTCCTTCTTGACTTTTCCTTCCCCAGCCCTCCTCATATGGCAGTCCTTCACTCTATTCTGTCATTCCTCTACTTAAGCATTTACAGCATTTGTTCAGCATTCTCCATCCTGGCTATCACTGTCTCAGATTAAGAGAATTACATTTTTTCACTTCAATCTCAGCTATAGTTTCTTTGTTTTTTTATATGCTTATAGCTTCTTTTTCTAGTTTTCCCTCTGCTGGTTTGGCAGTTTTATACTTAATATTACCCTTTTCACAGTTAAACTTGATATCATGTATACTTAACAAATTCTAAAATTTATTATCCATTAATCCCACCCTCTAAAAGGTGCAAGGGCCTTAGAAAACTGAATCGTGTTGAATCCCTTCCTGACATATGTAATATGTTATTATTATTTTAATGCTTATTTATTTGAGAGAAAGAGAACACACACATGGGAGGGGCAGAAACGGAGGGAAAAAGAGAATCCCAAGCAGCCTGCACACTCGGGGCAGAGCCCAATGCAGGGCTCAATGCAGGGCTGGATCTCACAACTGTCAGATCATGACCTGAGCTGAAATCAAGAGTCAGATGCTTAACCTACTGAGCCACCCAGGCGCTCCATTGACATTATTATTATTTTATATGGATGATATTTGTTTTATGTAAACTGTATATTATATATTTACTGTAAATTATATATTTAACTGTATATTATATTAACTGTATATTATATTATATATAAATAATATAATATATTATTATATTAACTGTATATTGTATATTTACTGTAAATTATATATTTACTATGTTTATTATTTATGTACTGTCTCCCCTCACTAGAGGGTAAACTCCAAAATGCAGTTCTCCCTTCTTTCTTCCCAGAACTGTGCATGGTACATAGTTGATAGTGCATATATATTTTGAGGAAACACATGCATTTATTTGTATATTTACCTGTTCTTTTTCTTTTTTCTGCATTCAGCTAACCTTTTTGGAATAATATTTTTCATAGTACATGCCTGTGACTTTGCCATAGTGGGATTTGTTGATGGTAAAATCCTCTATGGAAAAATAAATAAACCTAGTTTTACTGTGTTTATGGAAGTTAGAAGTCTAATTTGAAAATCTTTTTTTTTTATTTTCCCACCTTATCACTTAGAAAATATTTTCCCATAGTCCTCTGTCTTTCATTGATAGTATTAAGACATCTGTTGCTGATCTAAGTATCCTTCTTGGTGGAAGAATCTGTCTGCTTTTCCTTAAATATGTCTAGCTGTGGATTGATCTCTCTTTTCCACACTCCTTCTCCATCTCCTTCTCTATCTCATGAAATTTCTTCTTATCTGTTGCTCTTTCAGTGTATGAGGATTCATATATTTATTATTTCTAGAAATTTTTCAGACATTATCTCTGAAATATTATCTCTGCTGCATTCTCTTTATGTTTTCCTTCTGAGACTCCAGTTGGACATATTCTACCACTTTCCATTCTGTCTTCCTTGTCTCTTCCTGAGTTCCCATTTCCTTGTTTCTCTTTTTTGTAACCTAATTAGATGATTTAGATTTATCTTCTTACTTTTTTCCCAATAGCTGTGTGTAATGTACTGTTTTACTCATTTTCCACTTTTTTCAAAATGCATTTTTCTTAATGTGTACTTGATCATTTTTAAAAATCTCCTGTTGCTTGTTCATTTTTGTTCCTATCCTTTATTCCTTAAGTACTTCATCAGTAAATATTTTATCTTCTAAATATTCTGTCTGTCTTATAATATCTTATGTCCTTTAGCAGATCTAAATTTGTTTTCATTTTCTGCTGATTCTCATTCATATGGCTTCACTAATTGTGTTTGACCAAGGATTATATTTGATTTTAAACTGTGGAAATCATGAAGGCCCAACTGGGAATAGTTTATTCTAGAGAGATTATTCTACCTGGATGCAAGTGACTCATATGGCCCAGGGCCCATTTCAGTTCCAGGTCCCAGGCTTAAAGCTAAAGCCTGAGGTTCAGATTCTTCATCTCGTTAATGGCTCAAAATTAGTCTCTAGAGCTCTGATATTGTCACCTGCTCTCAACACATCCTTTCCTTTTCTTGTTTGCTTACAGCTCTCAGATCTCTGAATCACTTTCTTTTTTCTTGATTACATTTACTTTTGTATTTATCATGGGTGACACTCTTCCCTTCTATGAACTCAGAAGCTCATTAAAAGTCCCTAAAGGGAAGGCTGAGCCTCTGATATAGTTTCTTAACAGCTTTCTGTCCTCAGTTAAGTCTTTTTCCATTTTTCATATCACAGCTAGATCTGTTTATTTACTAGAAATCCCGCTCTCTTCAGTGTAGCCCATATGCCATTGCTTTCCAGATAAAATGAAAAAGTAAAAATTCTTAACTTGTTTACCAGGTCCTCAGTAATTGGTTCCCAAGAATATTTCCAACCTCATGTTTTCCTACTCATTCCTCCTCGCTCTCTACTCCAACATACACAGATTACTTCAAGTTTTTAAATGTGTCATGTTGATTCCCACTTGTAGGCACATATTGTTCTCCCTTCTGTTGGTTTGCAACCCTCTTGGGAGCTTTGGGAGCTTCCCTGGTGCCATCTGAAATTGTCATCCCCCTCCCCTGCACACAGAGAGCAGGGAGAGATCAAAGAAAGAGGCAGGTCACTCCAGGTTGACAGGTGGTAGTTTTTGTTTTTTTGTTTTTTTGTTTTTTAATGTATTAGCCTTTTAATTTTTCTAAATGTTTATTTTTGAGAGAGAGAGAGAGAGAGAGAGAGAGAGAGAGAGAGAGAGAGAATGAATGAATGAATCCCAAGCAGTCTCTGTGCCATCAGCACAGAGCCCGATGCAGGGCTAGATCTCATAAACCATGAGATCATGACCTGAGCTGAAATCAAGAGTCAGATGCTTAACCAATTGAGACAGCCAGGCACCCTAGTAGCTGGTAGTTTTAATAAAAACAGGGAACTTACACATAAGGATTGTCTTGGGTGGCAGCGAGACAAATGGATTCCCACACACTCCCACCAAATCCTAAAAGGTTATAAAGAGCTCTTAACTGGGTTCAGTCATGTGTACCATGCGGGTGTTCTCAACACCGCATCATCTCAAGGCTGTGTTATTGGAACAGCCTCTGGGAGTGCGGAAGGGAAGTAGAACCCACATTTCAGGGATAAGTAAGGGATGAGGAGCCTCCAGTGACCCTGGTCCAGTTCATGGATCAACTGGTGGTCGCATCTTTTTGATGACCTTTCCCAGTGTTCCACGTCTTGTGACCAAGTCTTACAATCTCATACATCCCCCTCTTCCACAGTGGGCTCTCAGCAGTCAGTGAGACATTTCATTAGCATGGAGGTAGTTCCTTTGGTCCTCATCTGGCCACATTACAGGCAGATGCCACAGCCACAATAAGGCACATGTAAGAGAAACACAGATTAAGTTCATAATTCCCTAAGTCAGTGATGACAACTTTTTCCCACCAAGATCCCCAGGATTCATACCATTGATTTTTTAAATCCCTTAGGCTGGGGATCATAACACTTAGGGCATTTCACTTGTGGCCTCATGTGATTTTATAAAGATGATACATAAGCAGACTCATCAGGTATGAGCACAAAATATTCTATTTTGATCATAGCACAGGTGCATTCTTGCAAAGTAGTGATAATATCTAAGACCATCCTATTTTGAAGGACAGTTTTTCTCATTAGAGTGATTTCATTGTTCAGTAAGGACAGGCTTTGTTGGCTGTCACAGGCTTTTTTGGCTATAATTTAAGATTGCTGAGTGAATTTAGTAAGGGCTTCTATATGTGTTATAACATCTTTCAGGCTAATGGAGGGAAAAAAGACAGCAAATGATTGTCCTAGTGGAAAACAGAATGTTCCCACCTGGCCTTGATGAGAGGGAGGTTGGCAGCTTTAGAAACTTGACCTCATACATACCATACATGTTGGCCAGAAGAGACAGCACCATCAGGCATGAAGAGATGACTGGAGGTGGGATATGCCAGACCAGAACCCCAATTTTCTCCCCTTTTGATGGTGCATTTTCCATTCTAGGTCTAGTGTATGTTAACAAGTCCAGCTTGTAGCAGATCAATGGGATCCCAGTGGAGATTGTGCATTCCCCCCCTTACCCAGGGGGTGTGAATTCACCCATCTTGTGGGACATCCCTTTGTAAATTCCAGTAAGTAATTTCTTTCCCAGATGTGATGGGGCTTAGTGTTTTCAGTAGTATAGTGTGTTGATGCACAGTGAGGATCAGGGCAAGAGCACTCATTGCCAACAACTTCTAAACCTTGATGGTATTGGGTGCCTCAGCAGGGGCCTCCAGTCTGGCATATGGGGTAACAGGCCCTACTAGTTGACCATTCAAATGTATTAAAGCCTGGGACAGTACTTCAGTCCACTTAGACAATGTGGTTTTACCTGTTAATAATTTAATCTGCTTTCATATTCTCATTTTTCTTTCTACCACCCTGTTGTATATGGGTTATAGGGGAGATGGGACATCCATGTAATGTCATGTGTTTTTGTTGTTCAGTCTTCTATATCATGTGATATACATGTGAAATGTGACCCTGAATCATTGTATATTTGATGAGGGCATTCATACCTGTTACTCAGCTTCTCTAATCCCCTAATAGTGTCAGCTTTGTTTGCATGGCAACAAGGAAACCTTGGGTTAGGCCATCTGCAGTGTCCATACAAACCAAGGCATATTTAGAACTCTTGCTCAGAGGGAGGTGGCTAACATAATCAATTTGCCAGTCCTTCACTGGTTGGCAACTCCAGTGGATGTCCCCAGATTATTTTGGCACTTGCCTTGGGTGCTGTCTAGAACACACAGGCCATTCTGTTACTGCATTAACCAAGTTACTCTACTTTAAGAGCAATCTGGCATCCTTGGCCATATGCCATTTTACACAGGCACTGTGGTGGCCACTCTTTCTATGGGCTCAATCTCCTATAACTAGTGAACTGTCAGTTGCTAGGGCTGGTACCCAAGCTCGGGCAACAGCTTCCTAATTGCCAGAGGGTGTCAGGATCTTATGAACTGGGGAATTATAAACATTGAGGGTTGCTTTAGACTCCTTCAGGCAGACTCAAATGTTTTTCCACATATCTTGCCCCCAGAAAGGTTTATTTTTGATCACCTGTCCTTTCGCTTTCCATTGTCCAAGTCATAGGGTTCATCTTTTCAGGATGGTCCAAAGTCAAAGGGTTAATGTCCAGGGCTCATGAGTAATCACAAGCTAGATCATTTGGAGTTCAGCCCACAGGCAGCTATGTGAGAAGCTTTACTTAGAGGAGCACTGTGTACATTGTGAGAGCTGTTGCCGTATGGTAGTATATTGAGTTTCAGAGCTGGGACCAAAATCCTAGGGTCATTCTTCCCCTCTGTCATCTCTGCCACAGTATCTGACCCATACCTTCTGAAGTCACAAACACATCTTGCTCAAAAGGTAGCCCTGTATAGGAGATGCCCAGATCTTTAGTTTGCTTCACTAGTGTTTGTGTCTTCTCAAAGGTGGCTTGTTGCTCTGACCCTTTATGTCTCATATGTGCCCTTTATTTATCAGGTGATATAAGGGATGGAAGCCTTGTGCCCTGGGGAGAACAGGAGTCGTTCAAACCCCCAAAATTTCTACAAAGGCTTGCATCTCTTTCACGTTCTTAGGGAATGGATAAACCTACACTTTATCAATCACAGCTTTTGAGACAACATGGGTCTTATCCAACCAGATGACTCCCCAAAACCTTATGGCAGTGCCTGGGTCTTCAAATGTCTATTTGTTCACTGCTCACCCTCTGCCTTGTGGTTGTTCCAGCCAAGCTTGCAGAGTGTCCTACAGCAGAGACAATCTTTACTTGTTAAAAGTATATCATCAGTGTAATGGGCCCATTCCACTGATGTGAGGAAGAAGTACAGAGTCAGATTTCAGACCAGCATTCCATGACATACTGTGGAGCTGGCAGGTAGCCTTGAAGAAGCACTGGAAAGGTTCATTATTATCTTTCCCACATGAAGGCAAAATGATCTTAGGTATCAGAAGCCTTGTCAGTGTCTTTTCTATAAATGTCTTGAAGATGAAGTACTTATGCAGGAACCCTTTTTGCCAAAGCATGAGAGTAAAACAATAACTGCAAATGGCATGGCCGTGGTTAAGATCTGATGAGAGTTCATTATAACACAATTGACAAGGGAACTTTTATAACAGTCTGCGTTTTTAAAAGCCTCCCTCCAGCCTCTGTTTCCCTTCAGTCTCTGTGAGCAATATTTTGGTTATCTCCTAGGGTGTTTACATTTCAAAGACGTGATAAGATTTACAGTTTCAAGGGACACAGAATGCAAGTTTTCTCCTAAGAGTTTTAGGGTAATTGCTATTTAAAATTTTCCTTTGTATCAGGGTCCAGAGGCATATAGGACATTTTGCCTGTTTTATTGTCAATCACCATAACATCCTTCTCTTCATTTTCATCACTTTCTCAGATATTCCATCTCTTAGCATCCTAATTAGACTTTGTCACAAGTGCCCAGATCTTAACCTGTGGGAGGTTGCACCCCCCATTGTAAAACAGCATGCTAAGGTCTCTAATTTATAATCTTTCTCCCCAACTTTGTCTGCCAGCCCTGAAGGTAGCAGAGGATGGAAAACCACACATCCTTGTCTAACCTCAGTTCTTCTGAGTTTCTAACTCGAGCTTCAGCTTCTAGCTGGGCATTGGTCACCGGCCAAACTGCCCACAGCAGAGGCCAGCCCACTGCAGGGATCATTTGTTTCCCTTCTTTGCCACTGGGTATGATGTTCAGTTCCTCAACAAGTGTGTTAGAATGACTGGCATTTGGGGGACATCCCCATTCTCACATGGTGGTCCAGAGCATCTAACTTATGGGCCACTCCCTTCCACATAGAAGTCGATGGCCAACTCAGGATTTCCCCTGAGGAAAATCGGGTGGATACCTCATTCTGAAGGCCCATTTCTGTGGTCTTCTAGCTGGCTCACCAATTGTTGGTTCACAACCCTCTTGGGACCTTTGCTGGTATAATCTGAAACTGGCCCCATACAGAGGAGGCAGCAAGAGAAGGAAGAAAGAGGTCGACCACTCCAGGTTGGTAGGTGGCAGGGTTGTTTGTTTGTTTGTTTTTAATAAGCAAAGTGAACTTATATACGAGGCTTGTCTTGGGCAGTGGAAAAATGAGTGGCTTCACTGCCTGCCAAATCTTAAAAAATTATGAAGAGGTTTTAACTGAGTTCAGTCACATATACCACGTAGGTGT
Source organism: Felis catus (assembly GCF_018350175.1). Classification (NCBI taxonomy): domain Eukaryota; kingdom Metazoa; phylum Chordata; class Mammalia; order Carnivora; family Felidae; genus Felis; species Felis catus. The sequence continues at coordinate 82,601,239 of NC_058372.1, forward strand.
GATCTCAATACTACATCAGTATCTGAAGGCCGTGTCCTTAGAGCAGCCTCTGGAAGTGGTAAAGGCAAGTGGAACACACATTTCAAAGACAGGAGAAGAGATGAGGAGCCTCTGAGTGCTCGGTCTGGCTCACAGGTCAACTGGCAGTCACATCTTCTCCATCACCTTCCCCAACACCGTCTTTAATTCGCCTGGAGATACTGGTCTCATGAAATTTATTTAAACATGCAGTCCCTACTTTTCATTCAGTATGTAAAATATTTAGTGGACAGCATAATCTGATATAAAAAACTTTAAACACGCTTATTTTTAAATTTTGCTTTCTCATGTGATGCATTTCTTTGCTTTAAGTAAAGTTGTCAACTAAAAAAAATAACTTAGCCATATAATAAACATACATATAAGTATATACATAGATAGCATGCATCAAGTATGCATACATATAATCTACCTATGTACACACACACACACACACAGTGAACACTTGACTGTGGTGTAATACGTTTGTTCTTTTGGGTCTTGTTTGCAGTGATGTGAATTGCCTTTTCAGTTGTTGTCAGTATCAATTGTTAAAATGGCTGAAGTGATTGATCAGAATGTATGAAAGGAAATTGGCATCCTTAATGTGTCTCTGACTCTGAAATCTGTGAGAGCTTAACAAAAGGAAGTTGAAGCTGCAAAACCTATTTAAAGATGGAAACACACACACTGGGTCCCTGTTTTTATGCGCAACAATTGATGTCCCCTTAGGCTAAACCTACTAGAGCTTTTATCCTAATGGTAATACACCTACAATGGACCTTAAGAGCTTGTGTGGTGAATCTAAGGGGAAAGAAGAGCTCTTCATTACTTAGGGTATATGTGACAGCTCTTTGTTCTCTTGCAGCTGGTAGATCTGCTCCTCACTTTGCAGAGGACAATAGAACTCCTATGAAGGACTGGTGCTGTTTTATTTTTTAATCTCATTTCGTCTGTCCTTAGCTGCCGTATTTCCACCTGACATTCAAACAATAAAAAACACCAAGTCACCACCAGTGCAGCCGAAAAGGAAAAGAAAGGCTAATGTTACCCTAAAGCACTATTGCAAACACAAAGAAAGCATAATTCTATGTCATGGGTATAACCTGGAATGACACGTTGGCACGAATTACCTCTTTGAGTTTTTGACAGAGGAGAACAAAAAGTGGCTAATGAAGTCACGAGAGGCTTTGGGAGTTCAACTTATGAAACCTTTAGTATTATGACAGTGTCAGGACAGGTCAGTCTTACTGTTTCACTCACAAGATGGAACATACTTGTGACCTCATGGTAAAATCAGACATTAGAAAAATTGTAGACTCATGTGAATTCTGACACCCTTATCATAACTTTGCTATCTGAATATATTTTAGGTTTTCCTTTAATTTTAGGAGTGTTATATTTTAGTACAGTCAATAATTGGTACTGTATTATTTTATTTTATTAGTATGTACAGCTTATCCATCTTCTCAGTACAATAAAATAAGTATTTCTTGGATGAGACAGAAAATTAAAGCTGAAATTTTAAGATACTGTGTAAATTCTATACATCTGTGTCATTGTCCTCTGAACTCAGAGAACTGACCTTGGTACAATACCAATAAGGACCCATGTAGATTCACAGATTTCCTGGGCTCTTCAACAAGAGGACCAAAATCAGTTCCTATTGCCTGTGCTATCTTTGAAAGATGAAAGATGTCTTGGTCACTTACATTGTGACGTTTAGAGGAAAACAGAAAGTTATCTTCCTTAAAGGATGTTCCTCATCATTTTATCAAAAATGTATCTGAAATATCACATGGAATTAGTATAAGAGTTTAAAATAATAATCTATGAGATTCAGAGTTTTAAGATTGATTTCATAAACTATGTTAAAAATGATAAGGTAAGCGGGACATGTGTTATTGAAATCATTTTTATCAGAGAGGCAAGTAAATTTTCAAGGTTATATAGCTAATAAGGGAAAAGCTGGACTCTAATAGCAGACTATCTGATTCCAGAGGTCTTTGTATTATACTAAGAAATCATGGCATTTTTGATTTAAATCTGTTTAAGTGCAAATCTCTGTTAAAGTGCAAAAGTATCTGAAAAGAATAAACCTGTTTAAGTCCATTAGTAGCATAAATGATCTAAATATATTATTTCAAATTAGGAAGGAAGGAAGGGAGGAAGGAAGGAGCAGGAGTAAGGGTGGGAGGTAAAGAAGAATGGATTATATGGCAAGTAATGATAATGGAGCATTACAATGGAGAGGACCAGGAAGACCAGAACGCTCATAAGTTCATTGGGACTTTGGGTTGCAAGTATCTAAAAGTTAACACAAACTAGCTTAAGGTTATAGGGGACCTCCTACACACACAAAAAAGACAAAGAGCAAATATCTGAAAGGAAAGGAACCAGGAAGGTTTTAGAAGCACAGCAACTGAAACTAGGGAATCAGAAAGATTTCTCAAACAAGATACAAGAAGAATTAACCATAACAATGCACTAAATGTTAAAATTAAGATGTTGTGTTTATTGAAAGATGGGATAACTCTTTGTATCCACCAAATTAACAAAAATTTTAGGTTCTACAACAATACATCAGTGTTGATGTGTATTTATGGGAACTCTCATGAATTGTTGATGGAGGTATGTATTGCCAACTACTTTAGAAAAATAGTTTGTATCATCTGACAAAGATAAAGCTGTGCAAATCCTACGACCTGGGGTTTATATTCTGGGCAAACACTCTGGATGAATATGCAAATATTCATCAAGATATATGTGTAAAAATGTTCAGAGTGGCTTTTTCTTGATAGCTAAAAAACCAGAAACAACTAAAATGACTACAAATAGACATGTAAAAATTGACACATATAGTCTATGAAAATTGTAGAATATTGGGGTGCCTGTCTAGCTCAGTTGGTAGAACAGGCAACTCTTGATCACACGGTTGTAAGTTCGAGCCTCACATTGGGTGTAGAGATTACTTAAAAATAAAATCTTAGGGGATCCTGGGTGGCTCAGTCAGTTGAATGCCTGGCTTTTCATTTCAGCTCAGGTCACAATCCCAGGGTCATGGAATTGAGCCCCACATCTGGTTCAGCGCTGAGTTTGAAGCCTGCTTAGAATTCTCTCTCTCTGCCACTCTCCCCCACTCATGCTCTTTCTCTCTAAAAACTGAATGAATGAATGAATGAATGAATAAAATATTAAAAATTGTCGAAACATTGAATGATTGACAAAGTGAAAATGACTAAATTATGACTAGGTGCAATAATCTGGATGACTCTTTTAAATAAAATGGTGAGCACAAGAAGCCAGACACAAAAGAATATGAATGGAATGAATGAATTCATAAACATTTCCAGAACAAGCAAAGCTAAACTGTTTTATTTGAGGATATGTATGTAAATGGTAAAAAAAAAAAAAAAATGAAAGAATGAGAAAAAAATTTCCTATCAGGATTGGGGTTATGGCTGTGAAGAGAAAGGGGTACACAAGGATTTTTTTAGGATGCTGGCAATATAATTTTTCTTTATCACTGGTGAATAATCTGGCTCACATCTGGTTTTGTTTATGAAAAAGAACTAACAGTGAAGTTTCATATGATTTTAGATTAGGAGACCTCCGGTGTGATAGTGCTTATATAATCTACCCTCCTATCTATATTACATGTTGTGTATTTCCTCCTCTGTCTCTACTCTCTACCTTGGTCCATTGTGGGAGGCTGACATTTTTGAATCAATAAGAGTCTCTCTCGTCCTCCAGCCTCCTGTAGGTTTGACCAGTGAGAGATTCCAGCAGGACAGAGGGCAATGTCATAGTATGTCCCCTGTCTTTTGATGACCACAAGCTCCAACCTAATAAGCAGCTCTTTCCTACAACTATGCCCACTTTTCTCTTACGGGTTAACTGCTGTTCTGTACCCTTGCCTTTGGGATCAGTAATGGCACCATCTACTTCCAGGCCTGGACTATTTCACTGTTCCTTAATAGTTTTCTTTAATCCTGTTCCTACCATTATAAATAGACCTTCCATTTAACTCTACTAAAATACTGTTATTTGAGTGTGACGATCAGTTTCATTGACGTTTTCTGTTATAGTACCTTTTTTCTACCTGGTCAAATCAAACTTTAAAAAAATATTTCTTATCACTTCGGCTGAATTTCCAATAACATACATTTGTTAAAGTTTTGTGATTTAATGACCAGTTAGTTCTTCTGTTACTGATGTTGTTCATAAGATCGTACAGATCTTGAGACCAGGACCATCTTATGGTTCTGTCCCATACGTAGCATTTGGCAGAGTTCTACATAGTAGAAGACTTCAGCCTACCCTTACAGACTGGTTATTATGTTTGATCCAATATAGTTTGATTTGGAGGTGGGATGTATGTTTCTCACAGATAAAAATGTCACTTAATATGTGATTCCTAAGATTTTCTTTTGTGATCCTTTCTCAGTATTATTGTATGTTCATTTTTATGTGTTGTAGCAGAATAATGCTATTAGGCATCTTTTACATGCTACTATAAGGAGAAAATTATTATTTTTGTTTATGTTGTAAGAAATTAGAAGAATGTAACTATCTATGACTTAAACACCCATTGTTAAAAGAAAATTATTTTTCCACTATTTTATCAGGATATAATCAGTCAACATTTAGTCACATAAAGCCACATAATATTTCTGTCCATGAGTAGAAATAGGTTTTCTTTTTACTATATTGAGTACTGAATAAAATTGGATGTTGAGACTTCTAAATGAACTTTTAAAGTTATTTTAATAAGGTAGAATTGCTGTCAATCCAATCCCCAAGGCAGTATTATTTAACAGTTCTTTGTGTTTTAATTGTGTATTTTCAGGAATGCCACCCTACTACTGGGACTTATTAGACGCAGTTCCGCTTTGTTCAGTAGAACTTTGTTTCCATATGCAGGCAGTCTAACAGGGACAAAGAAAAGTGGTCCTCAAGGCAGTCACTCTCCCTGCTGGATGTAAATATTGCTGTGATTTGTGTTGATGATGTATTTATTTTATTTCTTTCAATCAGTTTACACATGGATGGATAATAATGTCTGTGTCTTCAATTTTTTTTTTGCCAAACTCCCCTTTGAATAGTTGCAGAGCTTGTGATTCGGGGAAGCTAAGGCTGAGTCGTGATTTCTACTGTGGCCATCCCCTCCTTTCCATCTCCTTTTGTCTGCACTGCAGTATAATACAATTCTGGGAGGATCTCCATACAAAACTTCACATTTTTATGACTGAATATAGACAAAAATAAAGGATTTTGATGTGTTCACGTGAATTTGAGTAGGGATTAAAAAATAATGAAAGAGCAGTTTGAGGGGAAAACCTAAAAAGGTAGGAATTTGCCATGGTCTATCTCCTGAAATATGAACTCTACTTTTAAAATAGTAACAATTTCATTATGACTTACCCAAAATTCTGATGCATTGATTAATTTTATACATTCGGATTTCATTTTGAAAACAATTTCCTCCCCACTTCTCAAAAAAAAAAAAAGTTATAGTAAGGGAAGAAAAGGGAAGAAATGCTGCATTCCTTCAGTTTAAGGACATTAGAATTCCTTGAGCAGTGAGTGACCCAGAGGGAATCATGGAATACCACAGGGACCGCATGCACGTCTCTATTGCTGGTCAGATGTTGAACTTCTAAGTTGGCCTGTGTGTCCTAGAATCTGGGCCAGAGTAAAACATAGGAGAACAAAGCCGAACATTGCCAAGTCATGTAGCGTTTAAACCTGTCAAAATCTGGCATTCTCTTTTACAGTCTTTTCAATGTGAAGGCACAGGATATCACAATAGAATGCTAACAGTATTCTAAAGTAACTAGAAATGGATACGTCCAAATGGGTATTTAAGGGGAAAATGGACAGACTCAAACTTCCAAAATAAGAAGAAATGTTAACATATTTAACCTAAGTGCCAGGAAGCTCAGTTTCTTTTGCTCTTTTTCTTTTCCCTTATTTAATTTTATTCAGGCAGCTCACTCTTCAATGCCTTTTTTTGCTTTAAAAGATTAATAGGAGGCAATGTATTTGTCATATGTTTCATGAACATGTTGTATAGAATAATGAAGAATGTGAAGTAATAAATAAATTATTTTCTTTGAAAAACGGAACTATATTAGTGCAAAGATCTTTTTCCTTGATTGCTTAGCCACATCTAGCAAGACTGTGAAGGGCAAGTTTATTAGCTTGGAAATAAGAATCTGCTTCATCAACTTTAAAAAGAATATTAAATAGGGGCACCTGGGTGACTCAGTCGATTAAGCATCTGACTTCGGCTGAGGTCATGATCTCACAGTTCATGAGTTCAAGCCCCACGTCGGACTCTGTGCTGACAGCTCAGAGCCTGGAGCCTGCTTCAGATTCTGTGTCTCCTTCTCTCTCTGCCCCTCCCCCTCTCATGTTCTGTCTGTCTCTCTCTTAAAGATAAATAAGCATTAAAAAAATTAAAAAAGAATATTAAATATTTCTATTTATATTCTTGCAAATTAGTATTATACACTTTTCTAAGTACTCCATTTTTAAAAGGATACACATAGTGAGTGTGTATTTATGTTTCAGTGTTTATACATACTAGTTATATATTAAACAATCTCCAAATTATTTGTTACCCTAGTGATTTTGCCAGTTGGCCAACAATTTAGACTAGCGTCATCTGAGAGATGTTTCTGGTCTTATCTGAATTTCTTTGTGCATTTGTTGCCGTCTGCTTCTGGAGATTAGCTAGCTGGAGGCCGGGGTACTAGTTGGTTCTTCTGTACAAGGTCTCTCATCATCCAGCAGTCCAAACTGAGCTTTCTTTCATGGTGGCTGGGCAGGTTTCCAAAAGGGTAAGAAGAAACATGTTTGACATCTTGAGAGATAGGTTCAAAACTGGCACACTGTTACTTCTGCCACGTTCTTTTGGCCAAAAGATTTATAAGGTTGGGGAATATACCATTGACCCTTGAACAACAGGAGTTTGAATTGTGTGGGTCTACTTAGACATAGATTTTTTTTCAACAAATTCAGTACAACACTGTAAATGTATTTTCTCTTCCTTGTGTTTTTCTTCATAATGTCTTTTCCCGAGTTTACTTTACTATAGGAACATAGTATATTATAGCATTATATATATAAACATACAATAAAATATGTGTTATTTGACTGTTTAGGTAATAAGTAAGGCTTCTGGTCAACAGTAAGTTATTAGTAGTTAAGTTTTGGGAAAGCCAAAATTATATGTGGATTTTCAACAGCAGTTGGGGGTGGGTTGGCATCCCTAATGCCCACATTGTTCAAAACTAAAATGTATTTGCCTCTTAACAGTAAAGGCTACTAAATTGTATTGTAAGTGCATAGATTGTGGGAGGGGAATAACTGAGGGCAAATTGAAAACATCCCCACTATGTAATGGCATAGTTAAGGTCTTAAAAAATAGGTTACTTCTTTATTTATATAGCACATAGAAGAATACCCAAATCTTCTTCTTTTTAATGTTTGTTTGTTTTTATTTAGAGAGAGCATGAGAGCAAGAGCAGGGGAGGGGCAAAAAGAAAAGGAGAGAGAGAATATCAAGCAGGTTTCACACCTAGCATGGAGCTGGAGGTGGGGCTTGATCTCAAGACTGTGAGAACATGACCTGAGCCAAAATCAAGAGTCAGATGCCCAACCCACTGAGCCACCCACGTGCCCTGAATCATCTTCTTAAATCCACAACTAGACTTAATATATCAGTCTTCCTTGAACTTAAGTATTATCACAGAACTGTGTTCTAGCCAATAAAACCTGAGTGAAAATGATGTGTGCCATGTTTAGATTTGGTCCATAGAAATCTCCCAATTGTGACTATATCTTTTTGTTTTATTCTACAGTCAAATGGAATGTCTCTGAACATTAGCTTAAAGGAATGTATAGTCATGGACCACAGATGACTGCACAGAAGTCTATTTACCAACCAGGAAGCATGATTGCACTTTATGTCAGTGAGAAATAAAGCTTCTGTGCGTTAATCCACTGAGACATGGGAACTGATCTGTTAACAGCAGCTAACCTTACCCTAACTTATATAGTAACTTAGGTTCATCCTTTATTGGCCTCAGTTTTAGATAGGTTTGTTAATATGTATTGGATTGTTTATTTAAATAATTGGCATTAGAAGAATAGCTGCATTTGCAAACTCTACAAAGATTAACGTTAAGGACAATTAGCAGTGGTTTACCAGTCAAGACATTTGCTTCCATATGCTAGGGTTGAAGGAAGATGCCATTTTTAGTTGTAATATTGATTTATTTTGCCTTAAAATTAAATAATTGCCTTCTTTTCTGCTGTGTTTTTCAGTTGTTTAAGGGTCATAACTCAAATATTAATGTGCTCTAAATTGTTGGTCTTTATCTTTTTTTTCTCGTGTGCAACAATATTGGAGGAGGAGCCCCGCGTCAGGCTCTGTGCTGACAGCTCAGAGCCTGGAGCCTGCTTTGGATTCTGTATCTCCCTCTCTCTCTCTGCCCCTCCCCTGCTCATGCTCTGTCTCTCTCTGTCTCAAAAATAAATAAAACATTAAAAAAAATTGAAAGCAAAAACAAAAAACTCAAATGTAGCCATTTAACAAATGTTCATACTATTTAATTCACAGGCCCCTGAGAGAACCTGGAGACATTATCAGATCCCTGAATATTATGAACTCTCTCTCAATCATAAACTAGATATAAAAGACAATGAAAATAATGATGGAGCTGATAATACCTTGGGAACTTTACTAATTATAAAGGAGTGTACAGAGTTTATTTCATCTTCTGTGTCCCTGTTAACACTTAACCTATGTGCTGGAGGCTGACTTAAGGAAAATCTTTCTTTTTATGTTATATTTGTAAATGAACCTAATGATCAAATACTTTCATTTTCTAAAGCTCCAAGTGTTAACAGAGTCAACTTTTGAATATGAAATCTTCCATTTAAAATTAAATCTGGGGGTGCCTGGGTGGCGCAGTCGGTTAAGCGTCCGACTTCAGCCAGGTCACGATCTCGCGGTCCGGGAGTTCGAGCCCCGCGTTGGGCTCTGGGCTGATGGCTCAGAGCCTGGAGCCTGTTTCCGATTCTGTGTCTCCCTCTCTCTCTGCCCCTCCCCCGTTCACGCTCTGTCTCTCTCTGTCCCAAAAATAAATAAACGTTGAAAAAAAAAATTAAATCTGATTATCTTTTACATATCTTGCCTGTAGTGCCATATGTTTATAAGACATTAAAAAAGACCAGATATTAAGTATATTGATTTGTTAAAAGGTCGATCAAACCATGAGCACTTTCACAATTATTGTGTGCATTTCTTTCCATAGAAAACACAGTGTCCATAGGCTATTTCTAACAGATGAACAATGGAGTTATTTAAAAATGAATTTAGTTAATACATCCCAATCATAGATGAATTTTCCTACATCCTTTGGATACAGCTACCATCATTTAGAGACTATCCTTCAGAATTGCATCATGTTTTATCTAAGTTTTACGTCATAACTTTTGGACCTTGATTTCACCCCATGTTCTGACTAAAAATAATATGTAAGCTTTTGAGACCATGAATTTGGTGAGTTTTCCGTGGTGGTCTGAACTTGAAACAGATGGTTTTTCCTCTCTCAACTGTTAACCATGCTTTTAAAAAAATAGTCTTTTTATTTCAGAAGAGCTTTAGGTTAACAAAAAAATTACAAAGTTCTTACAGAGTCACCGTATACCCCACACTGTATTTCTCCTATTTATTAAATCTTACCTCAATGTAGTACATTTGTCACCATACAAATTAATGAACTGGTCCATTATTACTAACTGTAGTACCTGTTTATTCATATTTTTATACTTTTTACCAAACGTAATTTTTTCTGTTCCAGGGTCCCATCCAGTTTTCCATATTACATTTGGTCATTATGTCTCCTAAGACTTCTTTCTGCTGTATAAAAAAAAAAAAAATCACTGGCCTTTTATGCTAACTGCAAACTCAGTATGCCAGTATAGTGAAATTGCTGAGAGAATGTAGTGCAAGTTAGATGACATTAATAGAAGAATAACGTTTTTCTTCCTCTAGTCTGTACAGTCAAACCACACCAGAAAAACAACAACAACAACAACAACAACAACAAAACTGTGTTTAGTTCAGATGTTATACCATTAATAGTTACCATGATAATGATAACTATAAAAAATACTGTTTTTATAGTGGTAAGGTGATTAACAGTCTAAAATTGACTTTCACATATATTATCCCATTTTAGCAAGGATTCTGATAAAATTTTGTGTATCTGGGAAGGTATAATAAAACAAGTTATGTGGAAATAAACAAAAACTTTAGGCAACAGTTTTAAGGGAGCAGTTTAGTTTTGAAAGTGTAGTCTGGACTTCTTAGAGTTTTCAAGATTCAGGGAATTATAAGGTAGAAACAACTTTCATAAAAATGCTAAGAAATTATTTGTCTCTTCCATGTGTTGGCATTTTCACTGATGGTGCAAAAGCAGTGTTGAATAAAATTTCTGATGCCTTTGCCTAAATCCAAGTAGTGGTACAAAACTGTAATAAGAGTCATTGTTGTATTATTCATTAGCAGGCACTCACAGAAAAAGAAAATACAGTTTCTTTCTTTTTGCCCTTGATGAAGCAAAAATATTATTTGTATTAAATATCAGCCCTTGAGTACATGTCTCCTTAATATTCTGTGTGATGAAATAGGAAATACACATGAAGCATTTCTGCTGCATACCAAAGTGAGCCAATATTTTCCAAATGAACAATGCATGATATTTCAAAATTTCAAAGTTATGCATGGGTAAAAGATCCATTCAAAGTGCAAGTTAGACCAATAGATTTTAGTGGGACAGATAAAAAAAAAATTATTGGTATGGTTTTGGTTTCCATATTGCAGCTCTTAAGAAACTCTTTGTCAAGTTCGGATGTATTATAAAAAATTAATATCCACAATTATCTGAGAAGGTTGTTAGAATATCCTTCCTTTTCAACCACGTATGTCTGTGGGGCTAGATTTTCATTAAAACAGCACAGAATGAAGGCAGAGAAGATATGAGCATCCAGCCATCTGGAGTCACTAAAAAAAACTGAAGAACATGTAAAACAATGTCATTCTCATGAATTACTTCTTTCGGAATATATACTGATTGCTCCCAACAAGTACAATAGTTACATTAATAGGTAATAGGTTTATTATTGTTATTTTATAGGAATTAATAATTAAAGATTTTTAGGTTTTCCATTTTAATTTTTAATGTGTTAAGTATCAGTACACATAACTCACATGTGTAAAAATTCTTGGAGATTCTCAACAGTTTTCAGTTTAAAGAAATCCTGAGACTGAAACACATGAGAAGTGTCTGCTTAAGTAAACCTTATAGAAAAATAATGAAACTGACTGGTAGCTGTCATTAAGTGTAGGCGAGAATACCATGGACATCTTTTTTTTTTTTTTTTTTTTTACCTGCTTAGCATACAATTTCTGTTTGTTTTTTTTCTTTCTGATAGAAGCACACCAATTTTCCTTTGATTGTATCATACTTCCCCTGTTTAAATTGGGGTTTATTTGAAATCCTAGCTGCAGGGGTAGATATTCTTCCTAGGCAGAGCCAATAAGCCCATTTTTATAAGCCCTATCTCTTCCTCTGGTAGCTGGAACAATTAATCAAAATGCATACAAGCCAATGAGACTGAATTCTCAGACTTTTGCAGGAAGCTTTGGAGAAGAGGCAGTCTCCTTTTGTAGGAGTTGATAAACCAGAAGGCTGTTTGGCCAGAATTGCTGCTTGGCATCATTGTCACTATTTGGAGATAACGTTCTCAAAACAGAAGGGATGCGGAAGAAAAAAAAAATGAAATAGAAAGATGGAGAGAGAGATAACTCTAATTATATCATTTAAGAACCAGGCTCAAGCCAGGTCAGTTTTGTGAGGCAATAAATTCTTTATTGGCTAAATTCAGTTTGACATGGATTTCTCTCACATATGTCTAAAAACATCCTATTAAGTACTCTCCAAAAAGAATGAGTATCATGGTTGACCAGCTTCATTCTTAACATAAGGAAGAAATTTCTGACAATCAGGGCTGTTTCAGTCACAGCACAGGTAGTGCCATAGAATTGTATAACTTTTTAGTTGAAAGGAAATTTAGAGATGAAAGGGATAATCACCTTTATTTTATGAGTAAAGGCACTGAGATCCAGATTTTTAAATGTTATTTCCATATACCTAATTAGCTGTAGATTAATCATTGAGCTCAATTTCACTTAAGTATTTATAAACACCCTATGACCATTTTCCAGTGACAGTACAGATATAAAGGATTCCAAAAAGGCTAGTGAGAACCTATATAATTTCAAGATGATATAAGCTACATCAAAAGAGACAAAATAAAGTGAAGATTTAAGAGAAATATCCAGAAAATCTGGCCCATTTCTGCAGTAGGGAATGATGTTTCAGCAAACATTATTTTGTTTACGAAAATTGGGAATTAAAAACAATGATAATTATTCAGCAGTCAATTTTTTTCTTAGGTCTACACAAAATTATGTTATTTCTCTTAGTCATCAAAACTTCAGCTCTATGGATAATTCTTAAGAGAATTTGCAGATTTTGTACACACACACACACACACACGATTGTTATGATTACTACGATATATACTATAATGTACTTTTAGTTAATCGAGTAGTTTTCTTGAGTTTACCCTCTATATTGAATAAGATTTTCTAGTATATATGTGTTTTTGTTGTAATTTAGGTAGAAAGTTAGGAAATTACTTCAGACTATTAATATGATGTATGCTGTATTAAATCAATACCATTTTAGCTTGAATTGTGTTGTGCATGTGCATATGAGTCATTTATTCCTGGGTTATAATGGGGTAGTTTGAAGTTTTGGCCCATTTCTGTAGTAGGGAATGATGTTTCAGCAAACATTATTTTATTAATATTCTATAGCCTTATACTTTTCCTTTTATGCTGTTGTGACTTAAACGTACTTTTATTCAAAATAAGAAGGAAGCAAGTTTGTCTTTGACAGTTTTTTTTTCTTTCCAGATATTGATGTCAGATATCCAATATATATTCACTAAATTATCTTCATTCTCTTGGAAGAAAGGACCTTACATTTTTTAAAGTCCAGTATAGACAATTTCTCCCCTCACTAAAACATAACCTGTAAGTACAAGTTCTCTAATCTACAAGAAAAACAAATGAATTTCCTATTTGGAAACATAACAAACATAACAAATTCAATGAAACAAGAGAAATAAGGCTTAATACCTTAGGGCACAAATTTAATTTATTTCAGATTTACCCACCAGTGCTGTAATTCTGTTGATGCAAAGGTGAAGCTCAACTTTGAAGATATAGTTGCAGCAAATCAAATTGAGAAAAGAACAAAGAAGCCAAATGAAAAAGGGAGAGAGTAAAACATGTCAGTAATTATTGTATTCAGCTACTTCTTTAGTTATAGCAATGGTTCTCAAACTTCAGACTCACTTGAAGATCCTGTTAAAATCCAGATACATGGGTCATGAATCATTCTGATTGAGTTTTAGTCAAAGCCAAGGAATCTGCATTTTTTGGGAAAAAAGAGGAAAGAAACCCTGGAAATTCTGATAGCAATGATTCAAATGTTATATCAGGCAAAAAAAAAAAAATCTATGTAGTCATATATGAAAGTACTTAAATTGTCTAAATTATATAAAGCAGTTTTTTAGCTTAATAAGGGCATTTAGGGAATAAGTCGCTACACTGAATGTCAATTTTATGTGTTTTATTTGCCAGAAATTTCTCAATGAAAATACAAGAAAAAGTCAAACAAAGCAAATGAGAGAGAGAGAGAGAGAGAGAGAGAGAGAGACTCTTCTACTTGAAAAACAGTAAAACACCTCTTTTGCATCTTAGTGACTTCTGTCTAGTGCTAAATCTCTTATAAATTGCAGTCGTACTGTAATTGATTTCATTCTTAACAAAACATCAAATCCTCTTGGGGAACAACAAAAGAAAGTGAGATTAGCTAAAGAAACAGGAAAAAATTCTTTCCAATGATTAAAATGTATGCCTCAGGAATTAAGCAGGCTTGATGCTTTCCTGGATTTACAGCATTTCATTTGTTACTGCCATTAGCTTTAACTGCTTTGGGAAAATTTAACAACAGAGCTATAGCATGGCTTACAACCATCATGAGCTTCAAAGATTCAAGAGCATGCGAAACATTTCCTTGCAAACTATGCTTTAATAGGATTACATGGATAGCGTCTTTGAATATTTATTCCCTCTACAAATCAGATAGGATGCATTTTAATGACATATTTAAAATGTCATTTTATGATCGAAGACAATGACACCTAGAAACGTGTACATTTTTGGAAAAGAAGAAATCACAAGTCTCAGAATCTTTCTTGAAAATAGGAAGCAAATTCTAGCATGTATAGCAATCATCATTATTGAACAAATTGAAAAGTAAAATTTGTCAAATAATAGTATTCCATATCTGTTCAACAGTGAATTTGGAAAAATGAGATTTAACACAATCATACAAGCAAAAAGCTAAAGTGGCCACCTTAATCTTTCATAATATTTGCTATGATTTTTTTTTTTTTTTTTTTTTTGCTTCTGAAAGGACAATTATACATATTTGGATTGGTACCTCTTGGTTCTCATACATAAAAAATAAACTGATAATACATAATTAATGTAAAATGAAACTGGAAACAAAATCTGAGACCTTGTTCAGATTAATGGCAACTGCTTGAATTGCACATGTTGTTATAATTTCTTTTGAATTTTGATGAGTTTTCCTCAAAATCTTCCTATTTGAACCATTTTAATCTAAAAAATTATGATTTGAATTTAGGTGTTCTATGGTTGTATAATTTCGAAGTCATAAAACTTACATAAAGTTTCTACAGTTAGCCTGGAGGTGACTTGAATAAAGTTGTTACCTAATGAACAGTCATTGTTAATAGTAATCTGCATATGCTCATTACTCTGTTGAAGGACATTTATTCAACCTTGAGTTTTAGAGCAAATTGGAAGTCATGGTAGGTTGATAAATATTGGAAATAAGGCTAAATACCTAGGAATAAATTTAATAAAAGAGTGAAAGATACGTGTATTGAAAACTATAGACAGTAACAAAAGAAATGGAAGAAGACACAAATAAAAGATATCCCATGCTTCTGGATTGGAAGAATGAATATTGTTAAAATGTCCATACTACCCAAAGCAATCTAAGATTAAATGCAATGTTTATCAAAACTTCAATGTCTTTTTTTAAAGAAATAGAAAAAATAATCCTAATATTTTTATGGAATCACAGTAACAGCAACAATAATGAAACACAGCCAAAGCAATCATGAGAAAGAAGAACAAAGCTGGAGATAGGCCTCATGTTAGCTGATTTCAAACTATATTACAAAGCTATAGTAATTAAATTAGTATGGTAATGACATAAAAATAGACACATAGGTCAATGAAACAGAATAGAGTTTAAAATAAACCTATGCATGTATGGTCAATTAATTTCCAAAAAAAGGAGCCAGGAATATACAATGAGAAAGGGGCAGTGTCTCCAATAAATGGTGTTGAGAAAACTAGACAGTCACATGCCAAAAAAAAAAAAACAAAACAAAACAAAAAACCAGTATCTTACACCATGCACAAAAATTGACTAAAAGTGGATTAAAGACTTAATCCACTGAAACCATTTAACTGAAACCATTAAACTCCTTGAAGAAAACATAGGCAATAATCTCTTTGCATAGGTCTTCGGCAAAGATTTTTTTTTTAATCTGTCTCCAAAAGCAAAAGCAACATGAAATAAGTGGAACTACATTATACTAAAAGGGTTCTACACAGCAAAGGAAACCACCGACAAAATTAAAAGCCAGCCTAATAAATGGGAAAAGGTGTTTGCAAATCATATACTGATAAGGAGCTAATATCCAAAATATATAAAGAACTTATACAAATGAATGGCAAACATACAAATAGTCTAATGATTAAAAATGGACAGAAGATCTAAATAGACATTTTTGCAAAGAAAACATACAGGTGGCCAACAGGTACATAAAAAGATGCTCAGTGTTCTTAATCATCAGAGAAATGCAAATAAAAACCACAATGAAATAACACCTCACACCTGATGGGATGACTGTTATTTAAAAAGAAAATAAAAGGGCAAGTGTTGGCAAGGATGTGGAGAAAAGGAAATCTTTGTCCACTTTTGGTGGGAACATAAATTGGTGTAACACTATGGAAAACAGTATGGATGTTCTCAAAAAATTAAGAGTAGAACTACTATGTGATCCCATCAATTCCATTTTATGGCTATTTATCCAAAGAAAATGAAAACACTAACTTGAAAAGACATATGCAGCCCCGTGTTCATTGTAGCATTATTTACAGTAGCTAAGATATGGAAACAAACTATTCATTAATGGATGAATAAAGAAATTGTGATATGTGTGTATATGTATATTAATATTTATATATTCCTACACACATATCTTGCCATTTGTGACTACATAGATGGATCTTGAGGACAATGTGCTAAGTGAAATTAGAGAAAAACAAATAATCATCTGATTGATCTCTCGTATGCAAAATCTAAAAAAAAAAAAAAAAAAATGAAGAGGAGGAAAGAAGAACCTCATAGATTCAGAGAATAGATTAGTAGTGCCAGAGAAGAGGGTAAGGGAAGGGTTGGGAGAAATGGGTGAAAGGGTATAAATTGATTAAAAAACTAAAAATAAAAAAAACATGTAGAAATTTAACTAATGTTTAAATTCCCACCTATTAGTCAGCTTTGCTGCTGAAGAAACACCCAGACTCTCAGTGTTTTACAGGAGTAGACATTTAGTCTTTGCTTCTGTAGGTGTTGTGACTTCAGGTTATCTGTGGTTGCTGTAACTCTGCTTCATCCAGCTTTGCTTTCCTCAGCAAATCTATTTTTAGACCAAGGCTGAGAGAGAGTATACTATTTAGGGCATGCCCATTCTTTGACAGTAGGGATAAACATAAGGCTAAGACAAAATCTATATGTAATACTTCTGCTCAGTTTTGGTGTATGTCAAATCCCCTTACATCCCATTCAAAAATACATCACTAAGTAAGCTCAATAGCAATGGGATGGAATGTGTACTGCAAGGGTAAAGAGGACAAGGGTTTGTGAATGAATATTTGCAAACATGGTAAATCTGCACCAATGTAGGCTCTTTCACTTGGCCATTAACCCCAAGACAGTTTCAGTGTAAAATAGGTGGTTTGAAATTAGAGCAAATATGTATTATTCAAAGAAGCCTCCCTTTAGGTTTATCCTGCCATAATGTTTGTATTCTGGGTATGTTTATTTAAGAAAAAAATTAAGTCTTATTTCTGTCTGGAATTTCATATAAGCTGTATATTCTATCAAATTCCCATTGCAAAGACTTACTGCTGATGATTCAGATTGTATTTTCACAAGTTATTTTAATTCTGTACATGGGAGACAACCTAAATATAGAATCCTAACCAGAGAAAAATCAAATCTGATTTCTCAGAAGAAGAGCTTATGTGTTGTCACAACATGAGGGGAAGGCTGGGAGGCATTAGATCACTTCTAATTCTAATTGAGTCTTCCTTGTTGCTCCAGGGTGAGATACCTTCCTTGCTGGTTCCAGGCTACATTCAGTTTCTTCCTCCTCCAGGTCAGCCGGTTTGACCAGGACCTTGTACCTTCCCACATTTCTTCCTATGGATAGTAATGGTTAAACTAATCATTTGGTGTATGTGCTTGCATCTAGGTGGAGAAATAAATAATGACACTGTTTAGGGCCATATTTTACAAGGTTAAATGATGACTTTGTAGTGGAATAAACCATTACTTACTCCCTAGAAGTTACTACTGCTATTTTTCACCTGGAAATAAACCAGAATTCCATAGGAGTTTCCATCACCAATATGAGCCCAAATCAGTCTCATCCACCTCTTGATATGCTTTGCTTTGGTCTTTTTTGATAAGTTGGGGTCTCCGTTTCTTATTTAATCTCTTCACATTATCAAGATCACACCTATGGGTTTTGCTTTATTTATTTATTTTTAAATATACATTTATTTTGAGAGAGAGAGAGAGAGAGAGAGCACCAGCAGGGGGAGGGGCAGAGAGAGAGGGAGAGAGAATCCTAAGCAAGCTCCACACTGTCAGTGGACAACCCAGTGCAGGGCTCAGTCTCACAAACTGTGAGATCATGACCTGAGCCAAAACCAAGAGTCGGATGCTTAAGTGACTGAACCACCCAGACACCCCTTTGCTTTATTAATATTAATTATATTAGCAAACTTGTAGATAACAATCGGAAGAACTACCAAAAAAAATCTGATGAACATCAATGTAATAAAAGGAATACTTCAGCCCCTTTCTCTGGCTCACAAAACTCAAGCTATAACCACTCTTCCCTATTTTGGCTCATGTAAAAGCCTTGATATTGGTGACTCACCCACTGACATAAGGGATTCTCCCTCTACCATTTTTACAGAGTCGGCAGGGCTGAGGCTCATATACTGGGACAGAGTGATGGGACAGGAGTTTGCACCAAATTCTACATGCAGAAGCTTTAATGATGCCCATTTAAGACTTATCAGAGTCTCAGGGCGCCTGGGTGGCTCAGTTGAGCGTCTGACTTCAGCTCAGGTCATGATCTCACAGCTCTGTGAGTTGGAGCCCCGCATCAGGCTCTGTGCTGCCGGCTTGGAGCCTGCTTTGGATTCTGTGTCTCCCTCTCTCTCTGCCCCTAACTCACTTGCATTCTGTCTCTGTCTCTCTCAAAAATAAATACACGTTAAAAAATTTTTTTAAAAAGACTTGTCAGAGTCTCACAGATTACCAAAAACTTCAGAGCTATCAAGTTATGTTAGCTATTGATTAGTTATCTATTCGAATTTATTTTATTATTTTTTACAAATATGCCTCTTGCTGCCTTACAGATAGGAAACAAAAATATCTCAGCATATTTTGTGTTTCTCTCTTTCTCTATATATGTTATAAATTATATACTTAAACATATTTTGTTTTTTACCACAAAAATGGTTTTTAGCCAGGTTTTATGAATATAGTTGTACAACTATGGCATTATTTTTGATTTATGAAAAATAAAAATGGTCATATTCAGGAAAATATTGCCAATAATATTATTGTCTTATTGTTTTGCTTAATGATATCTTCATAAATGGCTACAATTATTTTATGAAAATGTTTAATATTTGAGAAAGAATCTTAAATATTGATAAAAGGAAAACATAAATGCCTCAATGGGTTTCTTAGAAAAAGGAATTAATTGGGGCGCCTGGGTGGCGCAGTCGGTTAAGCGTCCGACTTCAGCCAGGTCACGATCTCGCGGTCCGGGAGTTCGAGCCCCGCGTCAGGCTCTGGGCTGATGGCTCAGAGCCTGGAGCCTGTTTCCGATTCTGTGTCTCCCTCTCTCTCTGCCCCTCCCCCGTTCAAGCTCTGTCTCTCTCTGTCCCAAAAATAAATAAACGTTGAAAAAAAAAAAAAGAGAAAAAGGAATTAACATTAAGTGTACTTCTTTTGTTTTCTTTTTTTTTAATGTTTATTTATTTTTTGAAAGAGAGAGAGACCAAGTGCAGGAGGGGGAAGGGCAGAGAGAGAGAGGGAAACACAGAATCCAAAGCAGGCTCCAGGTTCTGAGCTGTCAACACAAAGCCTGACAAGGGGCTTGAACCCACAGACCGTGAGATCATGACTTAAGCCGAAGTCAGATGCTTAACTGACTGAGCTACCCGGGTGCCCCTTAAGTGTATTTATTATATTAATTATCAAAGAAAAGCCAATTTAAAATGTAAAATGAATAATACTACCTATCCAATAATAAACTATATATGGTACTCAGTGCTAGTGAGGATACTATAAAATGTGCATTACTGACGTGTTCTTTGTTTAATGCTATTTTTCCTCAAAGCAGTTTGACCATTCATGTCTAAAGTTTGAAAATGTTTCCATATTTTGTCTACATAAATCTACTTTGAGAAATGTATTCTAAAAGAAGTATTTATATATAACAACTTGACTATAGAAGGATTTTTTTTTTTTTTTTAATATAGAGAGAGCACACTCAGGAGTGAGCAGAGGAGGGGCAGGGGAGAGGGAGAGAGAGAATCCCAAGCAGGCTCCGTGCTGTCAGCACAGAGCCCGATGTGAGGCTCTATCTCAGGACTGTGAGATCATGACCTGAGCCAAATCAGGAATTGGATTCTCAACCAACTGAGCCACCCAGGTGCCCCTAGAAGGAGTTTAAAGTTAGCAAAGCAAGGAACAAAATTTTGAATTCATCATTGTAAGTTGCTGCATGAAACTAGAGGTCACATCATTAAACCCCTCCAACTGGCTGGAAGAAAAGCCTGATATCAGCATTTTTTCTGGATTTACTGTCCTTGCTTTGTATCAAATCATGTAATAAACCCAGGGAATTTGGGATCCCGGGGGAAAAAAAATGATGTTTCATCTCCCTTCAACTGCTTTCATTGTAGTTGCTTTAATTCCTTGCAAGCAAAATTCTTCAAGGGGTAACTATTGATTTCACGATTTTAAAGTCTAATTTGATCAATTCCTGGCCCAGGACAGCAAGTTCTTTTCAGATATTATAGCTGTGGTGACTTAGATACCTCCATTCCAAGTTCAAACATAGGACTCCTCTTGAAGGACCATTAGGGAGTGGGAGTTCCTGTGGTCAGTTTTTGCCAGTGTCCATGAAAGCAAGCCTAAGACACTGGTTTTTACCAGCAAACAGAGCTGAGCCCTATCATGCTGAGGCCTGCTCTCACGTTATCCTATTCCATTTTAGTCTGGGAATCCAAGTGCCAAGAGATTGCGCTTCTTCCCATTCAACCATCAGAGCACCTCAGAGAGCCATATTAGGGAACCTGCTCTGTGTGTCCAGGCCTAGACCCGGGAATCCTTTATTTATCCTTACTCAGGAGGAGTAGAAAGATGCATCCTTGAAAGCTCTGGGATTGGACTCCATTTCATTTATTCTTTCCCAGTCACCATCTTCTAAAAATGTTTGACATATTCTTTATAAAGTATGCTAGTTTTCTATTACTGAGTAGCACATTACCATAAATTTAGAAGCTTAACTCAGCAACCTTTTATTATTTCATTATTTCTGTTGACACAGTATAGTTGAGTTTTCTGTTCAGAATCCAAAGACTGAAATCAAGATATTTAGCAGGACTGAGATTTCACCTGGAGCCTGGGTCTTCTTCCAAGATCATTCATGTTATTGGCAGATTCAATTCCTTGTGATTGTACTGAGGTGTCTCTCTCTCTCTCTCTCTCTCTCTCTCTCTCTCTCTCTCTCTCACTCATTCCCTCCCTCCCTCCCTCTCCCTCCCTCTCTCTCCCTCTCTCTCCCTCTCTCTCCCTCCCTCTCCCTCCCTCTCTCTCCCTCCCTCCCTCCCTCTCCCTCCCTCTCCCTCTCTCTCTTTCCCCCTCCCTCCCTCCCTCTCCCTCTCCCTGGTTGTTGTCTGGAGATCTCTCTTAGTTCTAGAAGCTTCCAGCAAGTCTGTGCTATATGGCCCCCTCCATACACAATTGACAACATGGCTTTTATTATTTTTTTTTTCCTTCTAGGCCAGCAGGAGAACTTCTCTCTGACACCCACCTTCTTTAAAATGCTCATCTAAGTAGAATAGGTCCTCCAGGATAATCTCTCTTTGAATTAACTCAAACTTATCTGATTATTAACCTGATCATGAGAGTGATATATAGGGTGGGTATATCAGGAAGGAAAAATCTTGGAGACTATATTAGGATTCTGGCTACTAGAGTTTTCCCTCTGTCTGAACCAATTGTTTCATTATAGTTTGCACTGTTCCCTTTAATGTGGAAATTTTTAGTGTATCAAATTATAGAAAGTTATATACATTGAAATAATAAGAGATAATCTTTAGGTTGGCGGGCAATTTTACCTTTTTCCTTATACTCTTGTATACTTTGGTATTGGGGTTGTATCAACAGTGTGCTGATAAATATTGAACAACTTTCTCTTCAAAAACAAAAGCCCTTATTTGTAACATTTGTGGATCTGTGGTGTAACTACTCCCACCATGGCCAGTTCCAAGCTACCAATATGTTGTTGCTGAATGAAGAATTAGTAGGAAATGCATACCATTTATTCTAGCAAGCTGGTGCAGCTAGCTCCAGAACACCTATTCTTATTATATTTATTATAAAAATGAGGTCTTTTCATTTTAGAAGAAATGAACATTTCCCTTGACACTATTTGGATCTGATAGAACTGTATATTTGACTAAGAATCACTGAAGTAAAATTTAGAAACCTCTCAAATGAGCAGCACTAGTTTTTACACATATTCTGTTTAAAAGACAAAGTATTTTTACATGATTGATTAGATTGACCCTTGAGGCAGTTTAAATACATAGTAATTAACAGTCCGATCATAGGATTCTTCTGAGAATTCAAGTCCTTTGTGATAGAAGGTCCAGCATACTTAAGAGAAAGCATAGGCCCTTTGGGGGCTAGAGCAAATGTTCTTTTCTTCTTTTTTTAATCAATATCATAGATAGAAATATTCTTTGAAAACATTATTCTTACTCATAGAAGTAAATTTAAGATTATTATTTTAAAAGTTACAATAGTATTATACCTTCTCAAAAGGGAAAAAACTGAAGGCAAAAACACACTTAAAACATATAGAATTTGATATAATTTTTATAAGCATATAAAGCTAACAATCAGGATAATGCAGTTAATATTCAAAGATAAAAAATCACAGACTAGATGGTACAAATGTTCAGTTTTTGTTTTAAAGCATTATTATTTTCATTTTTTTTCTTTCCCTTTTTAGGAAATAGGTTTTGAAAATATGGAAGGAAATAACAGTAAAAGGCAAATTGCAGTTTCATTGAATTCACTAAATGAGTTCTACCAATCTTGTGCTAATGTTTCATATTTACTTTAATAAAAGTAGAATGTTTCATTGATGGGAAAACAGATAAAGAATCAAAGAATAGGTCTCTACTCCTAAGTAGAGACATCATCAAATCCCTAAAGTAGAAGCTTAGCTATCTGTAATCATTTGTAAATTAAAAAGAGATAAATTTCAGGAAATGATAAGATCAAATATTTCTCCCTGAAGGGTAAACAAGTTTATAGAACTGTGACTGGCATACCCAGGATTGTTTTCAGGAATGGAAATATTATCAGTCATTATATTCAAAGCATTCTAGACTCAAAAATTGGAATGATCTATAAATAGGAAGTAAGTTGGGAAAAAGTAGATAAACACTGTCCAAAAGTGAATAAAGAAATTATCAAGTCAGGAAGGACCAAAAGAGAAACTACTCCAGGGATCAGAGAAGAGAGAAATAGATGACATGTTCCAAATAAATGTTAGTTTATTCAAACCCTTTATAATTCATGGAGGATATGATGTGATTGAATCAGGTTAATATTTACTGAAATCACATATAGATTTCTAAAGGTTTAAAAATAGACTTTAGGTTATTCTAATAGTCTTTCTTACATAACTGTAAAGTATAGATACTATGATATATCTCTGGTCACTTGAAATAGGGAAGAAACTTTCTTTAACGTTTTATTTATTTTTGAGACAGGGAGAGACAGAGCATAAACAGGGGAGGGTCAGAGAGAGGGAGACACAGAATCTGAAACAGGCTCCAGGCTCTGTGCTGTCAGCACAGAGCCCAATGCGGGGCACGGACCCACGGACTGCGAGATCGTGACCTGGGCCGAAGTCGGCCGCTTAACTGACTGAGCCACCCAGGTGCCCCAGAAAATTTCTGTCAGTACCATGTTCTGACATCCATTCCGGCAACTCTGTAACAAAAATTGCCAAAGTCTTGTCTGTTAGGAAGACTAGTGGCATTAATTCAAGGTCATGTCTGAATTTTATTTACCTTGAATCTCCTAAGTCCCCAGTTTTACAGATTGGGATCACTTTAGCACTTCCCTATTGTTAATTACCTCTCACCTCTGTCATAGGAAAATGGAATACATATTCTACGGCTTTTAGGTCATTGGTTTGGAATCAGTTCAGTTTTGTTGCTTCTTCCTTTTATATCATTTGTTATCTGCCTTCTTAGGCCATCTTGTATTTTAGTTTAATAGGTCTCAACCTGATC
Organism: Felis catus; assembly: GCF_018350175.1. NCBI lineage: Eukaryota > Metazoa > Chordata > Mammalia > Carnivora > Felidae > Felis > Felis catus. The sequence goes on from NC_058372.1 coordinate 82,625,426, forward strand.
CTTTGGGCAAAGCTTTTGTGTTGGTACCAGGATAGGTATCTTGCCCTGAAAGCCATCACCTATTATGCTGAAACTCCTGAATGTTGTGCTCTGGTTGCTTTCTGTGAATTATACCAAATATTTATTGTAGGTGTTTTCTGTGCATATGGCTCATCTAATTGCATGTTTATTATTCATCTTTGAGCCATCCCTTATCCTGCCTACGCAGGCCTACCTGGCCTTCATGTGTCGCTTCTTGGTCTGGCATAATATAGCCCCAACCAAGCACAGAGTACACCACAAGTTAGTATAGTATATTACGATTTTCTCTAACCATTTTCCCCCACAAATTCTATGAAAAAAATTTGGATTCAGGATAATTATGGTGGTTGGCGTATGTTCACACTTGGTGTTCACAGAAAATTAGAATAAGTAGATTTATTAGAGAATATTCTGACCAAGCTCCTCTTACTATGCCTGGGTTTCAGAGACAGTAGTTGGTGTAAAGGTTCAAAATAACCTCAGGATAATGGGTGAAAGATGAGGATCTCATAGCTTGGAAAGCCATAATACTAAAGGTTTCCTTCTTGGATTCCAACAACATAATCCAAATAGCTCTAATACTGAGCAAAACCCTAAACTTAGCAGGGTTGTATTTGGCTTGTTCCTTCTGGTCTTTCATACACTCTTAGACTTTAAGATACTTACTGCTCATGAAACACTTATTCAGTGTTTCATTCTTTTAATATAAGTCTCTTCAGTGCAGAAAATATAAATCCCGATTGAATAGCATTCCACCATCGAGTCATGAGGGGCACCAGAATGAAGGATGGAGAAATATTCAAGCCTAAGAGATTGGCTGGCACCCTGCACTTCTGCTGTTATTCTCTCTACCCATTCTATCAGTTGCATCCCTGATTAATAATCTGTGAGAGAAGGATCTGTGTCTGTCTTATTCACTGCTTTATCATCAGTTCCTTGCATGGTATGTGATCTACAGTCTAGTATACAAAAGAATGCTAAGTTCAAGAAGACCTTTAGCCCTAGTCCAAGAAATTTTGAGAACTCTTTATGCCATTAGTATAAAAATAAATAATTTTCAAGAGATGAAGCTTAATATTTGGGGAGAGAAACTTTATCAAAAGCTTCTGAAGTAGTTAGATGTGAAGGGATACATAAAATATTAGTATACATAAAGTATTAGCTTTATTGCTAGATAAAATATATTATTTCAGACTCACAAACATAAAGAGAATCTAGAAAAATCCTCATGTAGTTAAAAAACAGCTAGAGAATTAGAACATTATTGAACTCTGCAGGATAACAAATGATAACCCTAAGGATATAACTAAATGTGAATAAACAATAACTCAGACAACCTTTACAGTGGCACACCACAGAAAAGGAAGCTATGATTATATTTAATGTATTTTTATGGAACAAATGCATAGGAATGCATGATGGGGATAATTAAAGCTAACGAATGCTTATATGCCTCTGCTTAGCAAATCTGAAATTGATAGAACAAAGTGGGCAATGAAGGTAGAGTCTTGTTTGGCAACACAGAAAAAGAAATTAGAATGAGATTATGCTTTGAAAACATAAAGTTGTGTTGTTGAGGCCCACTATGAAGTTTATGGGCTGAAGAGATAATATCATCAGATGGATTTTAAACTGTTTGACTCCAGAGACCTTAAAAAAGGTTAAATAATTTTAAATAAAAAAGTTTAATAAAGACCTTAAATTGTTTGTTGTGCTTGGTACTGCCTATGGCTTTGGAAAAGAGAGATCAATAAAAGAAGCAAACAACCAGGGAAAGAATCAGTGGGGTTGTTAAGGAATCTAAGTAGAAAGTTAGTGACAGATAAAGTTGATAATATTGTAGAAAAAAAAAAACTAAAAAAATTCAGCTTTCACATTTACTAAACTCACAGATATGGAGGTCTTGAAAACAATGTGGTATATCTTATGCGCAGCATGGTCAGTCTGTTTTCAAAAGACAGTTGAGGGGTGCCTGGGTGGCTCAACTGGTTAGGTGTCTAACTCTTGATTTCAGCTCGGGTCATGATCTCATGGTTCCTGGGATGGAGCCCAGTATTGGACTCCCCGCTGAGCCTGCTTGGGATTCTTTCTCTCTCTCTCTCTGTCTCTCTCTCTCTCCCTCCCTCCCTCCTTCCCTCCCTCCCCTGCTCATGCGCTCGCTCACTCTCTCAAAATAAATACATAAACTTAAAAAACTACAATTGAATAGAAATGATATGGTAGTAAATATATCTTCTCTATGAATACTGTAAATCTTGGAAGAAAGACTATGAGAGCAATGGCTGGTTCACTACCATCCACATCCTTAAACAGTAAGTTCAAGATCTCTTTTCCAACTGGCTTCAGCCCTGCAACTAAAACATTGCTTCTTTTACAGCTGGCAGTTGATTCAAACTGCTAATTGCTGAATTTTCCCATAAGGAAACTGGTGCCGGATCCCCTGGTGGATTCCCAGGAACTGTACATGCCAAGAACATTTTGATTCTAGAGGGAAGCAAATGAAAAGTGGATTGTAAAACATTCTACTCATGATGAACAAAGCTGAATGACTCACAAAAGACTCTCAAGAACTGTTGATTCAAACACCCAAGGTTCCGGGAATCAAGTAAAGATAGGAGAAGCACAATTGAGAAATATTAAGAGTTTACCTTGCTGTGTAACTTAAAGGGAATTTCAACTATTTTTATTGAAACTAAAAATTGTTTCCCTTCCTGGTGTTTATTTTCACCATTTTTATGCTTCTATTCATATTCATTTTACTCTCAGCGCTCTACAAAACCCGTTCTTACCAGGTCCTCTTCATGTTAATACAGGGGCAATTTTAAATCTTTGTTTTTTTTCCATAATGGCAACATTTGACACAGTTGATCACTCATTTCTTTGTGAAACACCTCACCCCAGCCTTGAGACTGAACACTATACTCTCTCTTTTGGTTATCCGCCTTGGCCAGTCATCCTTAAACTGCTTTGCTGATTTCTCCTCAAATCTCTGACTTTAAATGTTGGAAGGCCTCAGGGCTCAGTCCTTGAAAAGATTCTGTCTAAATATATAGTTGAGACAATTCCATCCAGTCCCAGTCTATTTTCCTCATCAAATCTAGTTTCCGGTGATTCACAAAATGTTCCCTCTAGACTTCTCCCCTGAACTCCAGGTTCATATATCCAATTATTTAATCTGCTTTATGTCTCATATTTAGTCTATCTAAACCTGAATCTGAATCTTGCTTGCTATGAACTAAAGGTTTGTCTCCCTTCAAAATTTGTATGTTGAAACTTAATCCTCAGTGTGATGGTATTTGGAGGTGGGGAGTCTTTGAGAAGTGATTAGCTCACAAATGGGACTGGTGTCCTTATAAAAAGAGGCCCCAGAGAGCTCCTTTGTTCTCCTGCCCTATGAGGACACAGCAAAAAGATAGCCATCTCTGAACCAGAAAGAAGGCTTTCACCAGACACCGAATCTTCCAGTACTTTAGTTTCAGACTTCCAGTTTCCAGAACTGTGAGAAATCATTTCCATTGATTTTATAAACTACCCAGTTTATGGTGTTATGTTGTATCATCCCAAACAGACAGACATTACCCATAGACTCCCTATCATACTAAGTAAGTAGCTCCATGTTTCCATTGCTCAGGTTGTGAACCTTGATGCTCTCCTTGTCTCATCTCATTCTCTCACAACCCACACCCAATCCATCAGGTAAAATTTCAAAAGATGCCTGGGGTCTGACCACATCCTATTACCTGCACTGTGATACCCTGGTCCATGCCCTTGTTTCTTGCCTGGATTACTGCAATAGTCTTCTAGCAGGTCTTTCTCATTCTATCCTCATCTGCCTACAGTTAATTCTTTTTTTTTTTAAGTTCTTTTTTAAAATTTATTTTGAGAGAGAGAGAAAACACATGCACGTGCGTGCACACACAAGATTGGGGGAGGGGCAGAGGGGGAGAGAGAGAATCCCAAGCAGTCTCCACCTATTAGTGCAGAGCCTGACATGGGGTTCAGTCTCACTAGCTGTAAGATGGTGACCTGAGCCAAAATCAAGATTCAGATGCTTAACAGACTGAACCACCCAGACGCCCCTGCCTACAGTTAATTCTCAACACAGCAGCCAGAATGGCTCCATTAAACATTTTAATTATAGTTCTCCTTTGATCAAAACCTCAAAGGTCTTTCCATCTAGTTCAGAGTACAATTTAAAACATTTGAAATACAGCAGTGGCTTCATATTCTTCAGCTCTGTCCTTTAACCTTTTGGCTCTTGAGTCACATGGGCCTCCTTACTATTTTTCAAATACTCTCAAATCAGGATATGCACAGAAGCTTTTCCACCCGCCTAAGATAATTTTCCCAAGACCTATGATTTGAATTCCCTTGTTTCTCAGGTTTCACTTCAGTGAGGGCTTTGCTGATTTTCATATGTAAAATAGAATTTCTATTATACTTTTCAATATCTAATAGACTACATAGCCATATATTTCTTTTTTTTAAGGATTTTCTTCTTAATGTTTATTTTTATTTTTGAGAAGAGAGAGCATGAGCAGGGAGGGGCAGAGAGAAGGAGACACAGAATCCCAAGCAGGCTCCAGGTTCTGAGCTATAAGCACAGAGTCAGACACAGGGGCTCAACCCATGGACCGCAAGACCATGACCTGAGCCAAAGTCAGATGCGTAACTGAGCCATCCAAGTGCCCCTATTTATTTCTTTATCATCAATATCCCACACTAGATTTAAACTCTGGGAAGGCAAAGTTTTGTTTTGTTTTGTTTTGTTTTGTTTTGGTGTTGTTTTTCTGTGCTCCCCCACCGTACCCCCACTGATCTCAGCACCAAGGACAGCACCTAATATATAACATGAAAAGTAAATTTTTTCTTCAGTAAATAAAAGGATGAATGAAGCTATCATCTACTTAGCATAAGAGTGAAAGTACATCCTCTTTATCCCTCTTTGTTCAATTTCACACTAATAAATGTCAAGTTAAAAATATATTATTTCATTAATTGCTTCATGTATATGAAAAAAATCAAGTCAAGTATTTTTTGTCTTCTAGTCAAACAGGTATTAGAATGTCACCTCTATCTTTAAATGTTACTTATTTTTACTTTTAAAAATGTTTATTATTTAATTATAGTTGACATACAGTGTTTACATTAGTTTTAGGTGCACAACACACTGATTTGACAATTCTATACATTATGCAGTACTTAGCACAATAAGTGTAGTCACCATCTGTCACCATACAAAGTTATTAAAATATTGACTATATTACCTATGCTGTAGTTTTCATTTCTGTGATTTATTTGTTTTGTAGCTGGAAGTTTTGTACCTGTTAATCCCTTCATCTGTTTCATCTAGTACCCATTCTCCTTCCCTCTGGCAAACACCAGTTTGTTCTCTGTATTTGTGAGTCTGCTTCTATTTTTCTTTCTTTGATTTTTAGATTTCACATACAAGTGAAATAATATCGTATTTGTCTTCATATGATTTATTTCACTTAGGATAATACCCTCTAGGCCCACCCATGTTGTTTCAAATGACAAGATCTCACTCTTATTTAGGGCTGAGTAATATTTCATTACACACACACACACACACACACACACACACACACACACATCTTCTTTATCCCATCTATTGATGGGCAGGTGTGTTGCTTCCGTATCTTTGCTATTGTAAAGAATGGTGCAGTAAACTTAGGGGTGCATCTATCTTTTTAAATTAGTGATTTCATTTTCTTTGGGTAACTACCTACTACTAGAATTACTGGATACTATGGCATTTCTATTTTTAACTTTTTGAACAACCTCAGTTTGGTTTCCCACAGTGGCTATGCCAATTTACATTCCTGCCAACAGTTCATGAGTGTTCCTTTTTCTCCACATCCTTACTAACACTTGTTATTTCTTGTCATTTTGATACTAGCCATTCTGACTGGTGTAAGGTTAGTGATGTTGAGCATCTTTTCATGCATGTGTTGGCTGTATGTTTGCCATCTTTGGGAAAATATCTGTTAGGCCCTATGCCCATTTTTGATTGGATTATTTGTGGGAGAAGGGTTAGTGTTGAGTTGTAGAAGTTTTTATATATTTTTGACCTTAACCCTTTATTGAATATATAATTTGCAAATATCATCTTACATTCACTAGGTTGCCCTTTAATTTCATTGATGGTTTTCTTTGCTGTGCAAAAGAGTTTTATTTTGGAGTATTTTCAATATTGGTTTTGCTCTTGTCTCCTTTGCCTAAGGAGACATCCATAAATACATTGCTAAGACTGATGTCAAAGAGATTACTGCCTATGTTTTCCCTAGGAGTTTTATGGTTCAGAACTCATATTTAGGTCTTTAATTGATTTTGAGTTTATTTTTGTGTGTGATGTATGAAAGTAATCCAGCTTCATTCTTTTGCATATAGCTGTCCAATTTTCATGGCATCAATTATTGAAGAGACTGACTTCCCCTCATTGTATATTCTTGCCTCCATTGTCCTAGATTAATTGAACAAATAAGCATAGGATTATTTTCTGGGCTTCCTATTCTATTTCATTGATCTATGTGTATATTTTGGTGAGAGGACCAAACTGTTTTGATCCATATAGCTTTTTAGTATATCTTGAAATCTAGGATGGTGATACCTCCAGGTTTGTTCTTCTTTCTCAAGATTGCTTTGCCTATTTGGGATCTTGTGTGGTCCCGTACACATTTTAGGACTATTTGTTCAGCTCTATGAAAAATACTGTTGGTATTTAGATAGGGATTGCATTGACTCTGTAGATTGCTTTGGGTAGTATGGACATTTTAACTATATCAATATTCCAATTCATAAGTATGGAAAGCTTTCCATTTGTGTCATCTCCAGTATCTTCATCACTGTTCTATGGTTTTCATCATTTAAGTCTTTCACCTCCTTAGTTCAGTTTAACTCTAGGTATTTTATTCTTTTTTGTTGCAACTGTACGTGAGATTTTCTTTTCAATTTTTTTAAAGTTTATTTTGAGAGAGCGAGCAAGAGAGAGCCTGATGTACTGGCAGTACGGAGCCTGGTTGGGATTCTCTATCTCTAGAAAACTCTTTATCTGTCCTTCAATTTTAAATGATAACTTTGCTAGTACAATATTTTTGGTTACACATTTTTTGTTTTGTTTTTTGTTTCTTATTTTCATTTTTTAGTGCCTTTAATATATCATACCACTCCCTTCTGACTTGCAATTTCTGCTAAAAAAAATCAGTGGATAGCCTTATGGGATTCCCTGGGTAGGTAACTCGTCGCTTTTCTCTTGTGCTTTTAAAATTATCTCCTGGGGCGCCTGGGTGGCTTGGTCGGTTAAGCGTCCGACTTCGGCTCAGGTCATGATCTCACGGTCCGTGAGTTCGAGCCCTGCGTCGGGCTCTGTGCTGACAGCTCAGAGCCTGGAGCCTGTTTCAGATTCTGTGTCTCCCTCTCTCTCTGCCCCTCCCCCGTTCATGCTCTGTCTCTCTCTGTCTCAAAAATAAATAAATGTTAAAAAAAATTAAAAAAAAATTATCTCCTTATATTTAATCTTTGACATTTTAATTATTATGTGTTGTGTGAACATGTTTGAGTTCATCATATTTGGGGGTCTCTTTGCTTTCTGGAGCTGGGTATCTGTTTTCTTCCCCAGGTTAGGGAAGTTTTCAGTTACTTTTTTTAATAAGTTTTTTGACCCTTTCTCTTTTCTCCTTCTGGAATGCCTGTAATGTGAATATTAGTATACTTGATATCTCAGAGATCCCTTAACCTATAAATTCTTTTTTTTTTTTTTTTATTTTGCTGTTCAGCTTGGGTAGTTTTCAGTACACAGTCTTCCATTTCACTGATCTGTTCTTCTTCATCCTCTATTCCATTATTGATTTTCTCTGATGTATTCATTTTAGTTATTTTATTACACAATTCTGATTGGTTCTTTTTCATATTTCCTATCTCTTTGTTGAACTTTTCACTGAGTACATCCTCTCTTCTCTCAAGTCTGGTGAGTAACTTTATGATCATTACTTTGAACTCTATCAGGTAGATTGCTTGTCTCTCTCTTTTTTTTTTTAAGTTCTTTTTTGAGTTTTTTTCTTATGATCATTTGGATCATATTCCTGTGTCTCCTCATTTTGTTTGACTCTTTGTGTTTGTTTCGATAAATTAGACAAAACAGCTACTTCTCCTACTTCTGAAGGAATGTACCCTGCATAGACTGCTTGTGCCTAGCAGCTTTGGCTGGCTGGCTGGAGTTGTAGTAGGCATGGGCTGGGGGTCCTGGGGCACTCCATCCTGGGGAGCTCTAGTGGGACAGCTGAAGCATATATAGGCCAGGGGGCCTCAGGGTGCTTGATGCAAGGGGGCCAGGGTCTTGGTGGGACAGCAGGAACTGAAGCAGGTGCTTCAGGTTGTCTCAGGGCACTTTGTGCCTATGTTTCCTTGACAAGATGGTTGGGGCTGTAGGGGGTGCCGTTTAAGGGTGTCCTAGTGTGTGCTGTACTGGAGTTATTTTTGGAGATGGCTGGAGCTTGGGTGGTTGGGGGGAACCTCCTTGTGGGTACAGCTGATGCTGATGTGGGCTCAGCTAAGGCAGCTAATTGGCCAGACCGATACCCTGCTCCTCTGCACTATCAAGATGTAGGGAGAGCATAAAAAATAGTACTCACTGCTCCCTCCAACTCCAGAAAGCATTCCTGGAGTTCCCCCAGGGGGATTTCCTTTATATTCTAGTTGTCTTTAAACTGTGACTTTTTTTTTTCTTTGCCCCAATGCATCTGGGCCTACTGTGGGCTACATGCCTGAAGGGTCAGACTGGCCAGAGTACCCAGATCCTGCTTCTGTTTGTGTTATCAAGGTGGAAGGGAAGGGTAAACAATGGTACTCTAGCCCCTCTGTCCCCAAAGAGCATTCCACAGGTTGTGCCTTCGATTTAGCAGACACTCAGGGCTGCTTCCTTTAAATTCTAGTTGCCCTTTTAAACCTTGACTTTTTTTTTCTGTGCCCCTGGGCCAATGAATCTGCTCTTGGTCCAGCAGGTAGTATCCATCCCTACTGTAGTTCAGTGTCAAGGCTGGGGTCTTTGTCTCTCCTCCTCTTCTGGATGTGGTCCCTCTGTTCTTTGTTGTGGAGAAGCTATTTCGTCAGCTCTTAGTTTTTCTTCAGGAAGAACTGTTGTACGTGAAGGTATAGATTCAGTGTATCTAAGGAGGAGGGGAGTTCAGGTTCTTCTTATATTGCCATCTTGGAACCTCTCTTTATCTTTACAGTGACCTATATCCATCTCCTGAATGACATTCCCCTTCCTGCACCCCAAAATAACTACTATTCTGACTTCTATGATTATTATTAATTTGCCTTTATTCCTATCGTTTAACATATATGGATAAATTGCTAAATGACATTTTATAGTTTTCATTTATTCCTCTCTATGTAAACGGAATTGTATGATATACACTTTCTGCAAACTGCCTTATTTCACTTAAAATACTTTTAAAAGTTTTTTTTAAGGCTTAGTTATTTTTGAGAGAAAGAGAGGGAAAGAGTGCACAAGCAGGGGAGGGGCAGAGAGAGAGGGAGACAGATAATCCAAAGTGGGCTCTGCACTGACAGCCAAGAGCCTGATGCGGAGTTGAACCCACGGACCATGAGATAATGAACTGAGCTGGAGTTGGTTGCTTAACTGCTGAGCCACCCAGGCGCCCCTCACTTAAAATACTTTTTTAAGGTTTGTCTATTTATTCATTTGTGAATTCCTCAAAAATTTAAGAGCATCGTATATATGCCAGACATTTTTCTATGTATCAATAAATAAAGCAAAGTTTTTATCATCATAGGACACATTCTAATAAAGGAAAACAAATAGTAACTAATAAACATGAATAAGTAAGCAAGTTAAATATGTAGCATATATAAGATGAAATAATATAGAGGGGAGCCTAGGTGGCTCAGTCAGTTAAGCATCTGACTCTTGGTTTCAGTTCCGGTCATGATCTCGCAGTTTGTGAGTTCAAGCCCTGCGTTGAGCCCTGCACTGACAATATGTAGCCTGCTTGGGATTCTCTCTCTCTCTCTCTCCCTCTCTTGCTGCCCCTCCCCTGCTTGTGCTCGCTCTCGCTCTCTCTCTCTCTCTCTCTCTCTCTCAAATTAATAAACTTAAAATTTTTTTAAAAGATGAAATATATAGAAAAAAGAAAAAAAATAGAGTGTGGGGAATTAGTAGGAGTCTGTGGGCAATGGGTATTATAGATAGGGTGGCCAAAAGAGTCTTCATTCAGCAGATGACTTGGAGTAAAAGCTTAAAGTAAGGAGTCTAGAAATTCAGATTTATAGGAGAATAACATTATATGAAGCAGAAACAACTAGAGCAAAGAACTCAAGGCAGGAACATGACTGCTGTGATTGAGAACTAGCAAGGGGACCGGTATGATAGGAGTAGAGTGAACAAGAAAGGAGATCAGGAGATAAAGTCAGAGATTTAATGGGGATCCAGAACCCATAGAGTTTTATAAGCCACTGTGCAGATATCAGCGTTTTCTGTGAGTGAAGTGGAGAACTGCTGTAGCATTTTGAACAGAGGAGTGACACAAGCTGTCTTATAATTTGAAAGGATTTCTCTGTTGCTCCAATGAAAATCAATGGTAGACGACAGAGATGAAGGGAAGGGAGCTGTTTGGAAGCTATCGCGGTAATATAAGCCTGATAGAATTTCTTGACAAATCGCAAGTGTGCATGAAAGAAAGAGAGAAATCAAGAATGATTCCGTAGTTGTTGCCCCAAGTAACTGGAAGGAGGCAATTTCCATCCACTGAACTGGTTATACCCATCACAGTCCCATTTAACTTTGGCTTATGTAGAAGGCTGATGGATCATAGAGAATGATAGTGGACAATCATAAGCTTAATCAAGAGGTGTCTCCAATTGCATTTGTTCTTTAATGGTGATAGTGAATATAGTCCCTGACACCTGGAAAATTAGCTATCAAGCTGATTGATGCATTTTTTTTTCTCAATACCAATAAACAAAGAGCATCAGAAGTCACTTACTTTCACCTAGCAGAGTATAACAACACTTTTCTGCCACAAGGCTTTATCAATTCCTGGACTTGGCTCCATAATTTAGCTCAGTGGGACCTTAATTATCTTGTTTCCTATAGGAAATCATGCTGGTCTATTACATTGATTGTCCATGTTGATAGGACATATTGATTGGTAAGTAGCAGCTATCCTTGAAAGATGCATGCATACTAGACAATGGAAAATAAGATGAAGGACTTTGAGGAGTTTGCCACTGAATTAAATGTTTTGGCTGTTCAGTTGTCTAAAGGATGTTGGAATGCCCCTTCCAGAGTGTCAGATAAGTTGCATCTCAGGTCCCCGAACTCTATGACAAAGACACAATGCCTGTTGGACCTCTTTAGATTTGTAGATGACATATGCCAAAATTTAGTGTGTTGCTCAATTAATATACATATTTGGAAATGCTGCTCCTACCTATATCCCATGTAACTCATAATACTGAGAGTTTTGAGTGGGCCTCACAGCCAGGAAGGCCTTCCAGCTAGCCCAGATTGTAGAGCAAAGGGTGTTGTACTTGTGCTTATGATCCAGTGAAATCAAGAGTGTTCAAGGTGCCTATTATTAGATTGCATTGATATCTGGAGACTGTGTCAAGTGCTGATGGGGAATTGCAGTACAGAACAATGCATTTGGGAGGGGGAAAAAAACTGCACTGTTCATATTGAACTAAGTATTTGTTATCTAACAAACCATCTAGTTGGGCATGTGCAGGATTATGTGGGTAAATCATACAGAAGAAGCCTGAGGAGTTAAAATATTTGTTACCAATGTGAACATTCAGTGTGCCTAAGGAGACACTCAATGATAAGGTGTCAAAAATACTTATTCTGTCAATATAACTCTTTTTCATTATCAGCCTCAGTGCTGGCTCATCAGACTTCCTAAGGAAGAGGCCAAAAAAGACATTTTTCGTGAATTTTTCAACACATAATCCCCCTTCCAGTTCTCACTACCCTTCCCACGCCACCTCATATTTGATCTGGCTATAGCCACTGCTGAATGCCCTGTCTTCCAGGGGGCAGAGAACAATGTGTAGCTACCTGGTGTTAACTCAGTTATATGAGCTCTTTTCTATCACAGGGAAGATAGCAGACAGAATTTGTCTTCAGTGGAGTAGATACTTATACTGAATATGGATCTGATATCTCTGCTTACTTCTGCCAGAAACAATTATTGAGGAATGAGAAAGCTGTATATATTGTTACAGCATTCTATACAACATTTCTTCTAACTAAGGAACTCAGCATTTAGTAGGAGAAGAAAGGCAGTGAGCTGATGCCATGGCATTCAGTGATCTTTCCCTTTATGTACTCCATCAACCAGAAGCAACGGACCAAAGAAAATCATGAAATGGAATATTAAAAACTCCATTATGGCTTCATACCTTATGAAGTTAGGCTAATGTACAAGAGGATGCAGGCTTCATTCAGTGATGCTTTCTCCTCCATAACCAAAATAAAGGGCTATGGGGCCAAAAGGTAGAATAAGGAATGTTCTATCTGACTACTTCATCTCAATGACCCACCAGTTCACCAAGGCTGCTCAAAAAGCTTGTGCAGGGTATAGTCTTTTTTTTTTTTAAATCCTGAGAAAATCTTTGTTTCTTCTTTAAAATAATTAGATATAATATTTAAATTCTATATGTTTTTAAGAATAAACCAAGTATTTGCTTCTGTGACAAAAAGTAAACCAGTCACAATTTTGCTAATATAATTTCTAGGATTTTACAATCATAAGAAATAGTATGCATGTCCCTATGTGAGGTTGGCTTTTTTTTTTTTTTTTTTTTTTTTTGGACTGCACTTGTTAGAATTTTGGTTAAGGCGACACTAATTTCATGAAATCAGGGAGCATTCCTTCATTTTGCATTCTCTGAAAGAATGAAGTCAAAGTTGAAATTACTACTTCTTGAATACCAACATTCCTAGAAAGCCCTATAAGACTGTTTTATTTGTTTACAATATTTTTAAATTACTTAATAAATATCATTAATATTAATAGAATTTTCTGTGAACTCTTGGTCTGTCTAGGAATTTCTCATTTATGTTGGAATTTTCAAATTGGTTGGGATATGGTTGCTTATAATAATCTCTTACATTTTTAATCTCTGCTACATATATATGATTCTTCCATTCCTAATAATTTTTACTCATACCTTGTTATGTTTTGTCCTATCTGCCAAATGTGTCTTAGACTTCCCTATTCTAAAAGACATATACAACACACATGTATTGATTCTGCATATCTTTTAAATAAAAATATTAATTCATCTTAAAACACCTTTAATAGGTACAGTAGTGAGCGACAGTATGTTTATCAGTTATATAATGCTGGATTAAAAATAATATATCATTCCAAACTTACTGAACTAAAACAATGATTGTTCTTTAAGATTTTGTGGGTTGGCTAGGAGGTTCCTTTTATGTATTCTCCTGGCCCACTCAGAAGGCTACCTTTAACATGGGAGGTAGCTAGGCCAAATAGTCCAGGATTTTTCACATGCCTGGCAGTTGGCAGGGATACCTTGATTTCTCCTCTATGTGGCTTCTCCTCCAAGTAAACCTTCTTTCTTCACTGAAGTGTCAGTGTAGCGTTCTAAGGGGGGAAAAATGGAATCTGAAAGTCCTCTGTGCCTTAGACTCTAGAATTTGTCATTTCCAAGACATTTATCAGAACTAGCCACAGGAATGGCCTAGATTCAAGGAGGGGAGAAACAGCCCTCACCTCTTGAGGGGAGAAGCTGCAAAAAATTGGTAGCACAGTTGAGTCTACTATAGCCTGTCTTCTGACCTCAACTAATTACCCAGCTCTTATAAGTAAAATTCATTCACCCTTCCAAAGACCCCACCAAATCATAGTATCAGGACTGAAGGCTTTTTGCTTTTTTTAATTTATTTATTTTTAATTTTTTAAAAATGTTTGTTTATTTTTGAGGAAGGGAAAGAGAGCATGAGCTGAGAGGGGCAGAGAGATAGGGAGAAACAGAATCCAAAGCAGGCTCCAGGCTCTGAGCTGTCAGCACAGAGCCCAATGTGGGACTCGAACCCACAGACTGCAAGATCATGACCTGAACCGACGTCTGATGTTTAACAGACTGAGGCATCCAGGTGCCCCGGATTAAAGTTTTTGATTTCGTGATCTTTATCAGTTCTGGGTGAGGCTTTTCAGGTGTGGGTTTTCTTAATCCAGAGACTTGTGAAATAAAGAGATAATAATTTATCTACCACTCCCCTCCTCAACGTATAATGGTGAAATGAGTGTAGAGATCACTACTGATTTAAAGAGAAAGGAGACAGAGGGACAAAGCAGCTGTGGACTGTGGAAATTTTGGTGGTTCTGAATTCTAGGAGGGCATATGCCACCACTTCCCCTAACTCCTAGAACAAGAAATTAGACTTGATGATGATCCATTTCCATTTTCTGAGAGTGGTTCCCTAACCTATTTTTCTCTTCAGCTCTTGACTCTGCCCTCTGGGCTTTTAGCTCTAGACCTTGGGCTCATGGTCTGCCCTCAGTGACTCTCAGTCTGTTTCTGTGTCTCTTTCTTTCCCTTGCCTTTTATTACCCTCCCTCCCTTTTTTTTTTCTTATCAACAAGAAATAGTCCCTGTTTGCAGCTGTGTTAGTTTTCTAGAGGCCTCTGTTCATTTTAATCTAGCACTGTCCTTTTAGCTGAAGCTAATAGTGTTGATAACTTCTTACATGTTTCTAGTTTCTTATGAATCTGATTCATTTTTCCTTCATGCTCTAAAAGATAAAATCCACAATTGATTTTTAAAGTTTTTAATGTTTATTGTTTATTTTTGAGAGAGAGAGAGAGAGAGAGCACGTGAGCAGGGAGGGGCAGAGAGAGAGGGGGACACAGAATCCAAAGCAGGCTCCAGGCTCTGAGCTGTCAGCGCAGAGCCCAATGCGGGACTTGAACTCACAAACTGTGAGATCGTGCCCTGAGCCAAAGTCAGATGCTTAACTGAGCCATCCAGATGCCCCTAAAATCCACAATTGATTTTAAAACAGAACACTATCTGAGGAATACATGAAACTTTTCTAAGGGATAATGTCCTTATGATTTTTAGAAGATAATTTTTTCTCTTTCTTTTTCTCAGTTGGCAGGGTCCTACTAGTAGCAACTTAATTTTCTGAGATCTTAACACCTTAAATTTCATTTTTACCATGAGACCAACTTTTATTTTTAAAAAAATCCTTTGTGGAGAGAATATGGAGAAAAGAAATAGGTTTGTTTTCCAACCTGTAATGTATACTGTGTCTTCTGTAATTTCTGAAGATTTTTCTTGCTGCTCGAATTTCAGTTTATCTCTACCTTCTCATACCTTGTCACATGAACCTGTAAGAAGCCAACTGACAGTTTTGACATTCTGTCTGGAAATTTCCTTGGCCAGACTCACAAGTTCATTAGTCTTATTTTATATCTTCCAAGTTTTTCAGATGGCATTGTTGTCAATTATTTCTCACTACATAATACAGATCACCCTTTCTCAAGCCTTCAATAGCAATTTCTTTATTGTTCTCACAGAGTCCACTAACACTTCCTGCTGCTCTTATAGTTTCCCCCTATTACCTCATCCGAAACTAATGCCACTTGTTTTAGATTTTTGTTATGGCAGTACCCAGTTTTAGGTACCAGTTTCTACATCAATTGTTTATTGTTGCATAGCAGACAACTCCCAAATTTAGTGGTCTAAAACAACACTTGTCTCTTCTCAAGATTCCATGGGTTGTCTGGGTGTTTTCTGCTTTCTCCTGGGCTTACTCATGTGGCTGCATTCCACTGCATCTGTGGCTGAGTTCGCTTATTCACATGTCTGGAAATCAGTGCTAATTTTTCCCCAGGGCACTTCAATTCTGCTCCATGTGGCTAATAGGCTAGACTGGTATCTTTACATGGTATTTCAGGACAGTGTTTTTAAGAGAGTGAAGGTGGAAGCTGCAAGGGCTCTTGAAGCCTAGCGTCTAGGATTCAAACAACTCTGCCACATTCTGTTTGTTGAAACAAATCATAAGGCCAGCACCGAATTATGATTGTGGTATCAAATAATCTGTGGTTGTTCAGAGGAAAAGTTTTGGAACAAATTGAACAAGTTCAAATCTTGGTTCTGTTATTCTTGGTTCTATATCCTTGGATTAACTCCTTAATTTCTTTCTGGCTCAGTTTTGTTATCTCTAATGTGGGACTAATAATCATACCTCATATGGCTATTTCTGGGGATTAAATGTGTATGTAAAATACATAAAGTGTTTATAACAGGGCCTGGTATATTTTAACCTCTATATTAATGCTCATTCTTAGTATTTCATTTGCTGATTCCACTTTATTATCTCTCATTTACTCTTCGTTCTTCTTTAGTATGCTCTCTGTTCCTTGTACCCTATTGACTCTGTAACTATCATTAGTGATCCCCACATGTAATAGATTGTTTATCATGTGTTATTAATACTCCTTTCTTCTGGAATCACCCTAGTGATTTCCCTGATTACCCTTTAACAGGACCTATAGGATTTTTTTTTTTCTTCCTGATTCATTTTATGGTTCACAAGTGGTCTTTCCTTTTGTCCATTTTCTTCCTTTCTCAGTTGTCTCCCCTCGGCTAATCTCATCTAGTTCTATTTTGTGAACTAGTAACATATTAATACCAAATATGCTTCTTTATTTATCAACATTATTTTAATTTCCAGTTGCCTACTTGATATGAATGACAAGTTCTTCAAATCCAAATTTTCTACCACAAAACTTATCTGTCAAACTTCACTGCATTCTACATTCTCATCATGGGAAATTGTATTATCATCATAGGATAATGGTCCAAAACTTGGAACGTTTTATTCTCTTATTCCTGTCACTTAATCTCTATAGATACCTTACTCAACATGCAAAACTCTAGTTGTAATGAGCCGACATGTCTTTATTGGAGTATTATTAAAAAAATTGTACCATTGGTCTTCCTGTTTGCACTGGTAACACTTCCTCTCCTCTGTTGCCTCAGTTACCTTTGTACATACAGATCTGTCAATATCTTTATTCAAAAAAATATGATTACAACTTACTGATTACACAATTAAAATCCTTGGAGGGGAGATCTCCATTTCTTTCATGGTCTTTTCTTACCCTATATCCCAATACTCTTTTTCTACTGTTACCCCTTTCCCTGCACTGGCACACGCATACTTCTAATCATTTTATAATTCTGAGTTGCTTTTGGGGGGGGACTCTTTATTCTGCTTGAAATATGTTTATTTGCCTTCTCCCCTTCCTCTTTGAATGTGTGCAATTATCCCTCACTAGAGTGTAAACTCCATGAGAGCAGGAGACTTTGTTTTATGCATTTTTGTGTATGTGACACCTACCAATGTGTCTATTCTGTAGCATCACTGAATATCTGATTTTTTTAAGTGCTTATTATTTTTGAGAGAGAGCCAGTTGGGGAGGGGCAGAGAGAGAGGGAGACAGAGAATCCTAAGCAGGCTTTCTGCTGTCAGCACAGAACCGGATGTGGGGCTCAAACTCACAAACCATGAGATCATGACCTGAGTTGAAATCAAGAGTCTGACACTTAACCGACTGAGCCAACCAGGTGCACTGAATGTCTGATTTTTTAATGTTTATTTATTTTGAGAGAGAGAGAGTGCATGAGTGAGAGTGTGAGCAGGGGAGGGGCTGAGAGAGAGAATCCAAATGGGGAGAGGGGTCGATTTCATGAACTGTGAGATCATGACCTGGGTGGAGATCAAGAGTCTGACACTTAACTGACTGATCCACCCAGGGGCACCCCTGAATATCCTATTTTAAATGGATGAAACTTGGAAAAGATTCCTCTCATCCTCACTTGCCATTTCTCAAAACACTTTATGCTACTTTCACAGTTTTTATTGTAGTATACCTGAAATAGTAGTGTATGTTGTAACTTCCCCACTAGCCTCTGATTATGTCTGTGGGCAGAGACTTTGCTTTCCTAATCTTCTGAAACATTTATTATACAACACCACACATCCAATGTTGAGTGAATGACTTCCCACTCAACTGTCCTGTAGCTTATCCATCATTTATTTGGTCATTGGGTTACTGGTCACACTACTATGACCTGTCACAATCCTCATAATGACCTCCCCTTTGGACCACTGATAATAAAATTCTTAAAGAGCATTGTAATAAATATATTTTATTTTATTTATTTTTTATTTTTTTTCAACGTTTTTTTTAATTTATTTTTGGGACAGAGAGAGACAGAGCATGAACGGGGGAGGGGCAGAGAGAGAGGGAGACACAGAATCGGAAACAGGCTCCAGGCTCTGAGCCATCAGCCCAGAGCCCAGACGCGGGGCTCGAACTCACGGACCGCGAGATCGTGACCTGGCTGAAGTCGGACGCTTAACCGACTGCGCCACCCAGGCGCCCCATAAATATATTTTAAAATACTAAATGATAGAATTTCACAGAAAGCATCTTTAAGCGTATGTTAGAATCATTAATAAAAAAAGCTATTTAGTAAAAAAGCCAATGTCAAAATCAAAAAGCACATAATGCTAAAAATGTATAAAATAGTAACTTATTTTAAGTGAAAATGCCAAAAATATCTAGGAGTGTCCAACCAATAATATGATTTCCAGATATGGAAAAATAATTCTAAAACCAAAATCAAAGTAATATATTTAGTATTATAAGTTAAAGGAGAACTTCTTATAAGCATTAATTAGGTATAATTTTAAAATATTGAGATGAAATGACACACTTAGAATAGTATGTGCAATTCCATTTAGCTTTTCCCAAATGTAGAAATCAATAAAAATTTAAAACATATGTATAATAAAGGAATTTAGGCAGAATGGTTTTGTTTTAATCTCGGAGAAAATGTGTTCTAATAGTGTTCTCATTGGGAATAAAATAACTGTATTTATATAATCATGAGAAGAAAGAAATGGGTTGATGGTCATAAAACTCCCTTGGTAGTCAGGCATTGTTAATTTAAAAGTAGGAAGGCAGGGATTGAAGTTAATGAGGGGGTGAGCCACCATGCAATTTAGTTAAACCGTTTAACACAAAAGCTGGTAGAAATATGGAAAGAGAGTTCCAGAGGGAGTAATAGAAGAAAAGGTTGTAAATCAGTCTGTGAAAAAGAAAAGAGAAAAACAGAACACCCTTTTAGAGGAAATGAGAATCACATAGTTCCATTATTTGATAGATTAGAGCAATCAAAGGGATGGGAAATGCCAAATTCAGTCATTTGATACATTGGAGGAATCACAATAAAGACATAAAGGTAAATTTGTATTTCTCATGAGGACCATCAAAGTGGATTATTAGGTACTCCCATGGCTTTTAAATATTATGTTGACTTTAATTCTTCCCGGGGTGCCAGAGAATGTGTCTTTCCTGATCATAGAAAAGAGTGAAGTTACTTCTAGGCCTTTATTTTCAGACTGCCTAAAAGTCAAAATTATATTACACTCTGGGAGAGAACAGAGTTAGTAGTTCTTACAGCAGAGATAAAAATTTCACTGTCCACATAGAGTAAATTGAGTAGAAGTTGGTCAAGACCCGAAGTAGCAGTAGTGAAATAACCTGCAAAAAATTATTTCACTTCATTCTTTTTTTCATCTACTTATTAATTTATGTAATAACCATCATATGCCTACAGTGAAATTATTTTAACCTGTTATAACCCAATGATTAAATGTTAAAATTGACTCTTTCTGAGCTCGAGTAACTGGTGGTTTTCAAGATCCCTTACCTGAGCTTTTCTTATTTTTTAGATATCATTTATATGTTGACCATCTCTTTTTATATCACACATAAAATGTATTCATGTGGCTTAAAAATATTTTTCAGTCAGTTCTAATTTTAATGTAAATTAGCTCATCTTGAATTAATAAGTGTAGTTTACATACAATGGGCAAAAAGCAGTTAAACAGTAAGACCGTGGATTCCTATAGCCAAGGAAATGCTGGCAATTAGAACTTAGAAAAGCTTGTAGAATCAATGACTTTGCACTGCAGGATGATTTTTTATGAGGTTGTACTCAATCTGAAAGCAGTTCTTTTCCTGCCACAAGATGGGATTGACTATAAAACTGGTATCATCACAGAACAAACTAGACGCCTTGAAGATAGACAAAGACAGTTAACAGTGCAACACAGGTTAGGGGGAGACCAGTCCTTCCCAGGTAAAAACAAATAGTTCAATTATGTGCATTTTCTGGTAATGGCAAGAAAAAAGTTGTCTCCAGGTCTCCAGTGTAGAGGGAACATACAATCGAAGAATACAAATCTCCTCATAATGTAATACATGTAAATTGTATTTCAAGTGTCAACATTGTGCACTTGCAGAGACAACATTCTTTGCAACTTTAGGGAAACCTTGTTAAGTAGAAGCAATAATTTTGTCACAGACTTATTTGAAAAAGAAAATAATCAGGTTATGATTAATATGGAAATAAAGTTAGAAGAAAATAGAAATATTTATATCCACTATATATGAGTAAATACTATAACAGCACTTTTGAGGAAAGAGTAAATATTAACCTATATAGTATCTATATAATAGATATACATAGATTACATAGATTACATAGATTATGATTAATGAGTCATCATTTATGAATTGGTCTTCTTCCTTACTATTGGATCCACAGATCTCATTCAGTCATTTATTTTAAAAACATAAATATTTACATAAAATAACTATGATTCAGATAGATATCTTGACCAACTTAATTGGATCTGGCAACTAAATCAAGATTTTACTGCCCAGTCTTGTCAACCTAGGTGAGCAGCACCTGCACGAACTGATACCTTCCTAAGACTTTGACCTATTAATGTATGCCTTCTTTATTTAGTTTTACACTGACATTTCTTAGGTAGGAGTTGAGGGGATGAGGGGTGCCTGGGTGGCTCAGTCGGTTAAGTGCCTGACTTCTGCTCAGGTCATGATTTCACTGTTGCTGGGTTCAAGTCCCATGTCAGGCTCTGTGCTGACAGCTTGGAGCCTGGATCCTGCTTCAGATTCTGTGTCTCCCTCTCTCTCTGCCCCTCCCCTGCTCATGCTCTGTCTCCAAAAATAAACATTAAAAATTAAAAAAAAGTTGAGAGGATGAGTTTTCTTACTCTGTATGTTGTGGTATAACCATAAAACCTAACACAGCATAGATGCTATTATTCTTTACATGGATCTTCCTTGTAACAATTGAATTAATGGTGTTTATATGTCTAATATGGAAGACTTATTTATATTGTAGGTCTGAGCAGTGCCACTTTTGGCATGTTATTTTTACTATTAATTTTGTTAATGTAATATATTTTAAAATTCAGAAATATATAGAATAAGAATTAAAAGTCTCAAGTGAAACCCCTGTGTCCCTACTTCCTTGTTCAGAAATAACTCCCAGTGATATATCCATGTGAATCTTTCAAGCTTTTTGTCACTCATTAAAAAATACATTTATATCCATTCTACAGAGGAGGGAACTGAGCTATAAAGAGATAAATAACTCACCTAATATCATACAATTAGTAAGTGGTGAAACTGGGAGTTAAACACAGGCAATGTTATATAATCAGTGGGTTAACCAACTATTCCATACTCCCCGTCCTACTTTTATTAAAAATTAAAAATATATTTTAACATAAGGATATTATACTATTCTTAATGTTTTGTGATGTGATCTTTATTCTTAATGTATTTTGCAAATACATAACCTATTTTTTATTGTTTTCAAATTTGTGCATGATATTTAAAGGTTAGCACTCACTGTATGTAATTTCACCATATAAAATTTAATGGGCATTTAGGCTGTTAAGGAATATCTTTGTATGTACATCTTTGTGTTTCAAGGGTCAACATCGTGCACCTACAGAGACAGAATTGAGTCTGTGTGTGAGTATTTTTGTAGGAGAGATTTTTAGAAAGGGGAATTGCCATGTCAAAGTATGTACACATTTGAATTGACTTCCTTAAGGACTTAGTGTATGAGAGCTTGTTTTCCTAAATTTACCAACGCAGAATATTGTCAATCATTTCAAACACTTTCCAAGGTAATATGTAAAAAGCAGGATTGCTTTTTCTTGATCATATTGAAATCTGACCATCCACTTGTGCACATGTTAGTTTCTTCTTTTCTGAATACTTGTATGTTTTCCCCACTGCATATTAATTCAGTTAATTTTTGCTTATTGTTTGGATGAACTCTATATTTCCTACACTAACCCTTGCTCTGTTGAATGTGTGTGCCCTGCTAGTATATTCCCATCTTTATGATATTTAGCTTTCTGATGTTCTTATATAGTTAAATTAGCCAGTCATTCTTTATCTTTGAGTTATGTATCGCTGTTTGAAGAGATATCAGAATTTATGGAAGTAGTAACATAATTGAATTTATGGCCATAAATAGAATTTATTCCACCAAATGATATTGGAGAAGGTGATTCTGAGTAGAGTTTGTCACATGAGCAAAGGAACGATGGTGCGAGAAAAACACACAAGTGTGTAACAGGGAAAATATTTATCCTTTGGTGTGCTGGAGCTCAAAATGTGAGGTAGGCAGTGGCAGCAAATGTGATTGATAAAGGCAAGTAGGTAGGTGCTCAATAATGGAGAAAAAGTGTGGTACAATCAGAAACTTGAAAATGTGCCTTATAGCAATGAGGAAACACATATGGGGATGTGAAATAGTCAAATTTGCATTTTATATAAAATTCCAAAACCTGTAAGAAGAATGGATTTGAGAAATTCAAGGTGGTAGCTACCTAAGGAGCTGTAGCAATAGGCTAAATGATGCTCAGCTAAAGCTAGGGTACTGATATTTTGGAGAAGAAATGAGATCCTTTGTATTAGCCCTGGAAGATGCTAAATTAAAAAAAAATAAGTATCTTTTAGTTTACCTAAAATTTTAAAATTTTATTCCTAAAAGCCTTTAGGTCCTGTTGTCCACAATCAACAGTATGCTCCAAAAAGCTGAAATTGCTAGGGGAAAATTTTCTATTGACAAGGTTTAGAAAGCTTATGCTACCTCTGTGTAATATTTTGTATAATTTCATAATACTTATGTGATTTAGGAATAAAAACATAAATTTGTAATTTTCTTTACTCTCTTAAAAAACAAATTCAACCAAGTAAATTTGAAGATCAAATTGACCTGTTAAATGATTCACGAATCTAGCAAGTAGAGAACTCTGAGGAGTTGTACAAAAGAAAGGTTTTATAAGGGGGAAAAGGTGAGGTAAGAAAGTTATTAGCAAAAAAAAAAAAAAAATTGTTTCAGGCAAGATGACTTTCTATAATGGAGAAGAAGAATAGAGGATATTATGCAGATTACCTCACCTTACTTTGAGGGATAGAGAGGGCCTCTGTGACAGATTACCTCATTGGGGCTGATCAGAAAATTCCTGACTGACTCGTTAAGACATACATTTCTGGGAGAGGTTGAAACTGCAATTAGATTATGTATTACGTCCCATTTGGTGACTTGTTCTAAGTGATGCCATTTGGGGCCTGTGGTTTTCTTTTTAACAATTCTTCCCCAATGATCAGACTTTTCAGTTTAACTGAGAGATGTAATAAAAATTTAAGGCATTAGTGACACTCTCAGCTACCGCTCTACACTTCTTATAGCTTTTACTGATCTCTCTGTGTGATATTCACAGGTCATATGTGTGTTATTGTTGTTGTTTGTTTCTTTTTTGTTTTGTTGTGTTTTGCTAAATACCTGTGGTGTTCTTAGGCCACAACTTCAGGTCCACAATCCTTAAGTCATTTTTTTTCACTTCTCCTCTGATGTTCCACTCAGAGAGAACATCTGCTTGGTAGTTAGCAGCTAGGAATGGGCATTTAAAATTCTTCCGCTTTCTTTACACCATACATAAAAATAAACTCAAAATGGATGAAAGACCTAAACATAAGACAGGAAGCCATCAAAATCTTAGAGGAGAAAGCAGGCAAAAACCTCTTTGACCTTGGCCGCAGCAACTTGTTACTCAACAAGCACGTCTCTGCAGGCAAGGGAAACAAAAACAAAAATGAATTATTGGGACCTCATTTGGATAGAAAAATCTTCTGCACGGTGAAGGAAACAATCAGCAAAACTAAAAGACAACCAACAGAATGGGAGAAGATATTTGCAAATGACATATCAGAGAAAGGGTTAGAATCCAAAATCTATAAAGAACTTATCAGACTCAACATTCCCAAAACATTCCACTGAAGAAATGGACAAAAGACATGAATAGGCACTTTTCCAAAGAAGACATCCATATGGCTAATAGACACATGAAAAAATGCTCAACATCACTCATCATCAGGGAAATACAAATCAAAATCACAATGAGATACCACCTCACATCTGTCAGAATGGCTAAAATTAACAACACAGGCAACAACAGAATTTGGCAAGGATGCGGAGAAAGAGCAACCCTTTTTCACTGCTGTTGGGAATGCAAACTGGTGCATCCACTCCGGAAAACAGTATGGAGGTTCCTCAAAAAATTAATTGCACTACTAGGTATTTATCCAAAGGATACAGGTGTGCTGTTTCCAAGGGGCACATGTACCCCAATGTTTATAGTGGTGCTATCAGCAATAGCCAAAGTATGGAAAGAACCCAAATGTCCATTGACTGATGAATGGATAAAGATGTGGTATATATATACAATGGAAAATTACTTGGTGATCAAAAATACTGAAATCTTGCCATTTGTAACAGTGTGAATGGAACTAGAGTGTATTATGAGAAGCAAAAATAGAGACAGATAAATATCATATGATTTCACTCATGTGGAATTTAAGATAGAAAACAGATGAACATAAGGGAGGGGAAGCAAGAATAATATAAAAACAGGAAGATAAAACATAAGAGACTCTTAAATACAAAGGACAAACTGAGGGTTGCTTGAGGATTTTGCGGGATGGGCTAAATAGGCAAGGGGCATTAAGGAAGACACTTGTTGGGATGAGCACTGTGTGTTATATGTAGGGGATGAATCACTGGATTCTATTCCTGAGATCATTATTGCATTATATGTTAACTAACTTGGATGTAAATTTAAATAAAAGATAGCTAGCTAGCTAGCTCTTAGAGGATGCAATGCACCAGGGAGAATATTATAACTGTAAACAGAATAATTCCCAAAGTTGGAGTGCACTTCAGACCCATTGTCCTCAGGACCCAAACCAATCAAAGTCCCCATTGAAGGAGTCACCCTTTTAAGAAAGCCAGTACCTTGCTTATTGATCTTTTGTAGCTGAATTTTAGCTTCCATAGAAGTGTTTATCCAGAAACAGCAGGTGGTGGTAGTCATAGGATAGACACCTCCTTGCTCACCTAAAAGATACTCAAGGTCTATCCTATTATCAAGAACTAGTTTAGCTTGAGAATCTAAGGATCTTTGTTGGGCCACTATTGTTTTAGCATATTTTGCAATAATTTTAAGATTTAATAAGTTCTTGATCACAGTCTTATTTACATTTATCCCTAACCAGGTAAAGAGACACCTGCCAAAAGGAATAAATTCTGAATCACAAAGCCTCCTGGCAGGTTCTTTTTAACCCAGTAATGTAAATTCAGGGAGTTCACCAGGGAGATGTTTTCTTTTGCTTGTGAAAAGTTAGGGACGTAGTTAGATTTTCTCTTAGCATGAAATAAAAGTCTTTTTTTTTTTTTTTTTAATTCCAGAGCTCATCCTCCACCCCCTCACTTAGGAATGGCCTGGAAAAAATACAGATGAGGCCATTATCTTTCCAGGCCAAACAAGAGGAAAACAATAAAAGAAACATTTAAAGTATGAAGTTTTGATCAGCTGTCTTGGGTAGAAAAGCAGTCTATGTCAATGTCAGGTATTTATTTTCCTCAGCAGTTAGATTTAGAGATCTCCAGCATCTGTACAGGACCAGGTATCAGGTATGTGGTGTGTACCCAAGCCTTAATACCTTCTGGTTTTAAAGCATTATCAGTAGTCACGAGCACTTGGTAAGGTCTTTTCCAGGTGGGCATGAGAGCTGTTCTGCTCTGATAAAGTTTCCAAAATGATCCTCAGGCCAATAGGTTGTGATCAACAAGATCCTTCAAACTGGAATCCAGGAAGACTTCATTAATCTGCTAATAGTTGTGAGCATAGGATATTAGAGACTTACAGTAGCCGCTCATACCAGCATAATCCCCTCTATATCCATTCATATCGTCAAAAATGCAAATTCTCATTCTTTTTTATGGCTGAATAATATTCCTCTGTGTGTGTGTGTGTGTGTGTGTGTGTGTGTGTGTGTGTATCACATCTCTTTATCCATTTGTCTATTGATGGAAATTTGGGTTATTTCTATATCTTGACTATTATAAGTGACATTGCAATAACATAGGAGTGTTTATATCTTTTTTGGATGTAATATTTTCATTTTCCTTGGGTAAATACCCAGTGGTGGAAGTACTCAGTCCTATGGCATTTCCATGTTTAATTTTCAGAGGAATCACTATACTGTTTTCCACAGTGGCCATACCAGTTTACATTGCCACCAACAGTGCAAGAGGATTCCTTCTCTACATCCTTACCACACTTGTTATTTCTTATCTTTTTGATACTAGCCAGTCTGACTGGTGTGAGGTGGTGTCTCATTTTAGTTTGATTTGCATTTCCCTAATGATTAATGATGTTGAGCATCTTTCCATGTGCTTGTTGGCCATCTGTGTCTTCTTTGGTTTTGTGTCTATTCAGGTCCTCTACTAATTTTTTAATCAGATTGTTCATTTTTTGGTATTGGGTTTTATAACTTCTCTATATATTTTGGCTATTAACCTCGTATTGAACATGTCATTTGCAAATATCTTCTCTCATTAAGTAGGTTACCTTTTGTTTTTTGATGGCTTTCTTTGCTTTGCAAAAGCTTTTCATTTTGGTGTGGTCCCAATATTTATTTTTGCTTTTGTTTCCCTTGCCTGAAGAGACCAATCTATAAATGAGTTGCTAAGACCGATGTCAAAGAAATTACTGCCCATGTTTTCTTCTATGAGTTTTATGTTTTCAGGACTCACATTTAGATGTTCAATCCAGTTCAGATTTATTTTTGTGTAAGGTATAGGAAAGTTTTCTCAACAACCATTTATTGAAAGGACTGTCTTTTCCCCATTGTAGATTTTTGCCTCCATTGTCATCAGTTAACCATATAGGTGTGGGTTTACTTCTGGGCTTTTTATCCTATTCCATTCACTATGTGTCTGTTTTTGTTCCAGTAGGATATTGTTTTGATTACTGCAGCTTATGGTTTATCTCAAAATCTGGGATTGTGATACCTCAAGATTTCTTTGGCTATTAGAGGTCTTTGTTCCATACAAATTTGGGGATAATTAGTTTTAGTTCTGTGAAAAATACTGGTGGTGTTCAGACAGAGATTGCATAAATCTGTAGATGTTTTGGGTGGTAATTGATTTTTAAAAATTTTTTTTAATGTTTATTCATTTTTTGAGAGACAGAGACAGAGCGTGAATAGGGGAGGGGCAGAGAGAGAGGGAGACACAGAATCCAATGCAGGCTCCAGGCTCTGAACTGACAGCACAGAGCCCGACATGGGGCTCAAACCCACAGACCATGAGATCCTGACCTGAACCAAAGTTGGACACCAGCTGACTGAACCACCCAGGTACCCCAATAATGGATATTTTAACTATATCAATTCTTCCAGTCCATGAGTATAGAATTATCTTCCCATGTGTTTCTATCATCAGTTTCTTTCATCACTGTTTTCTTAGTTTTCATCGTATAAGTCTTTCGCCTCCGTAGTTTACTTTATTCCTAGGTATTTTATTCTTTTTGGTGTAATTATAAGTGGGAATGTTTTCTTAATTTTTCTTTCTACTTTGTTATTAGTATATAGGAATGCAGTAGATTTCTATTAATTTTGTATCCTGCAACTGTACTGAATTCATTTACCAATTCTAATAGCCTTTGGTGGAGTCTTTATGGTTTTCTACTTATAGTATCCTGTCATCTACAAATAGTAACAGTTTTACTTACTCCTTAGAAGTTTGTATGGCTGAATGCTGTGCCTAGGACTTCTAGCACAATATTGAATAAAAGTGGTGAGGTAGACATCCTTGTCTTGTTCCTGAACATAATAGAGGAAACACTTTCAATTTTTCTCCAAGTGTAATGTTAGCTGTGGGTTTTTCATATATGGTCTTTATTATGTTGAGGTATGTTACTTTCTAAACCCAGTCTATTGAATTTTTATCATGAATCAATATTGTATGTTGTC